>NW_007578158.1:139672-149811 GCF_000690725.1 Stegastes partitus | reverse complement strand
TCTCCTATTTTAACTGTTTAGCTCACCGCTGGACTGTTTCGGCCATTTTTGCCAGCAGAAGACGCCTGCTAAGCACCAAGCAGCAGACAGACACAGTTAGAGACAGACTGGTAACCAGAGAGGAGCATTTGGCAGCTAAAGACCCAGAAATTCCCCTCAGGAATTGGCGGATAAGAGTGAATACTGAACCTTGCACTCAGCAGATGGCCAGAAACACACCTACAAGAATAATAATGTTTTTCCTTGATGTGTAAATGAGCAACTGTTTAGTAACAAGTTCTCTTTCACAGGGTGGTAATAGGTCATTATTGTGTTCAAATTTCGTTTCATAGGTCAAAAAACCAACTGTTGCTGGAGTTCAGCCAATGGATTTTGGGCTTTCTTTTTTTTAAGCAGAACATTGAAATATCCTCATCTCCACAGGTTACGAGCTGGTGCAACGAGGGTTTCTACCTCCAGGGCAGCTTTCTCTTGTCCACAGTCCAGTTGTGACACTCAGATTTCCATTGAATAAAGTGGTACATGACAGATGACAGGCGAACTTCTGAAACTTCATCTGATATTTGCGTGCGTTGCGTTTGTGTGTGTTGCAGAGCCCTACAGCCCAGCGGTGTGGGTGATGATGTTTGTGATGTGCCTGTCGGTGGTGGCTGTCACCGTCTTCATCTTTGAGTTCTTCAGCCCCGTGGGATACAACCGCAGCCTGCAGAGCGCCAAGAGTAAGAGACGGAGTCGCTTCGGCGCCGGCACGCCAATCAACCCACCGCCACTGCTCATTTCTAACGTTATTACCAACTTGTCACTTCGTCAGTTATGTAAGCGAGGGGGGGCTGATTTTGAGGAGGGCGTTTGCTCAAATTATGCAAAGCAAGCCTGCTTTTTTTTTTTCTCTCTCTCTTTTAAACTGCACATGAGTCAAAACAATCGCTCCACACCCACAACCCGGCTTATTTATTTTTAATGAAACAAACACCAACGGTGCATTGATGCTTGATTTCAACATTTTTGCTGCACTTGTCAGCTCATCATTTATTCCAACTATTTACTTCCTGCTCCACTGTGGAGCCACATTCATTTTAAATAATCATTTGGAAATCTTATTCATTACCTTCTAATAAACTGACACAAGTGGAATTAAACTGCATTAGAGTGACAGGTAGGTGTTCGTTCATCCCTTGGTTGTCAGTTCTGTTGCTTCTTCGGTGCTAAAATGCTTCCACTTTCGACTCCTTGCATTTTTAAACATTTTAATCTCCTCTTTACTTATTATTCATATCCTGCAGAACTTGTAAAAACTGTATATGATGAAGAGTAGCTGAGGTCAAAAAATATGCTCTCCAGCTTTTGGCAACTGCAGAGGATCGTACATCATTTCAGTTCCCTTTTCCAGATTCCACCTGTAGAGAGCTTAACCCTCCTATTGTGCTTAAAAATATTATTTCATGGGCCAAATTAATGTGCACAGTTTAAAGACACATTTATGAGCCACTGCAAAGTGTGGGACAGCTCGATTTTACATTTGCAAGCCAATCATCCCAGTAAACAGAGTTATAGCTGCCGTAATGGTGCTCTCACTGCAGAAAACCCAGCAGATCCTGCAAATGCTCACATCCTGATCCAGCATCCTCCCTCCTGTGCTGTTTTCTATCTCTTCAACACTCTGTCTCTTTCTCTGTCAGAGTCGGGTGGATCTAAGTTCACCATAGGGAAGTCTGTCTGGCTGCTGTGGGCGCTGGTCTTCAACAACTCTGTGCCTGTGGAGAATCCCAGAGGAACCACCAGCAAGATCATGGTAAACAACTTCACCATTTAGCTGACTGACTGACAGGCTGCTGGCTTTGCTTGTTTAATTTATTCTGCACGACGGGCCACGGTCCGACTGACATTAATTGATGGTGTGTGGGTCAAATTAAGTCTGCAGCTACATCTAGTAGTTTAACCTTTGCTTCACTATCATTTTAATTACTTTTTAAAATATAGTGAACAGGTCTTTTTTATTCTGATCTCATCTGATCCTATTATTCAACTCAAATACGTACGAGTGACTCCCACTGGGGCAAAATTGGGCCACATGTCAGTCAAAAGTGACGTAAAAGTTGCATGAATTCCAATATGAGTATCAAGGGCGAGATGGCATTGCAAAAATTCTGAACGATGTTGGATGCAGGATCACTTGTGAAACTTCCATAAGTGAGGTGATTCTTGATGCTCACACTGTTGTGTTAAAAAAAAACAGATCAGACTAGGAGGTTAGTAATTTGACAATGTTATTTTGGCATATGAGGAATCATACAGATTGCATTATTAAATAAATGGCTAAATCTTACTATTGTCTAAACTTCCAGACTCAACCCAAAGGATGTATTAAGAAGTAAGGTTGACATAGTCAGGCTTTCGTTGCATTTTCTGGTTTGACCAAATGTAAAACCCCAATCAGAGATAATAGGTATAATGACAGGAGTTATCAAGTTTCTTTATGAATCTGGTTGCCTTAACAAGCTCTGAGCACACTTCCATAAAAGGGGATGTTTGACACTGCATTTGTTACGTCTTCCACGCAAAATGGACCAACAATGTGCTTACTTCAGGTGAGAGAAACAAGTTATTATATTCGAGAGCGATGAGGAATTTAATAATTCATCACGATAAAAAAAAAAAAGCAACAGTATTACTGCAAATAATGCCACAGAGGACTGCTGGTAGGAAATTGTTATTGGTAAGTGAATACATTTATTTCCCCAATCAGTGCGCTCTCAATGCAGCCACTTATTTTTACGTGACAGCTGCACATTTAAACATGATACTCAAAAAGTCCATCTAGGTATGTAGGAAGCGTGGTAAGTACATCAGCCTTTGTCCAACTCAAACTCAAAAATACCTGTTTTCAGTGTAAAGCAGTGTCCATATTTGCTTGGTGCTATTTCTGACGTATGGCTCAACAGGTTTGCAGATAGAACGTTTTTCCTCAGCGGAGGATTGAGCACTGTGAAAGAATGTGCTCAGGCACAGAACCGGTTGAAAGGGAGATGCTTCTTGCCGCCAGTTTATTTCCCAAACTCTGAACAGAGCAGGTTAGCTCTGCATCATCAGTCACCATGGCGATGCAGCAGGTTAAAAGAGAGCCACCTTCATGTCGTAGAACCAACTTTAAGCTACCTGCTAACCCATTAATCTCTCTTCATAGCACACCCTTCTGAACTCAGCAAAAGCTTAATTGACTGTGACACAATTAGGACAAAGCTCACTGGACACTGCACATCTCTGAGGTGCAGCTTATTTTGTTGACAGATGAAGAACTGGAACAACATCCTGAAAGAAATGCTGTTGTGAATTCTTATCAGAGACTGTGCAGGTTGTGAATGTAGATATTTGCTTTTTACACTAGATGCAAAGGTTTTACTTCGTGAACTCTGTCTGCATTCCTATGAATCCCTTAGCTGATGAATTAAGGCGGTTGCCTGTGCAGAAATCAGAAAAGATGTCCGTCGTCTCCTCTGTACTTATAGTGTTAATGCCGTTTCAACCCTGTAAACTATAAACTTGATAACTAATGTAGATTGATGCCAAGTATAGTGTATTTTATACTGTTATTTTTACTAAGGCTGTTGTTGTTGCAGTGCGTGGGGTTAGTTGGGGCTGTGAATCCGAAAGTAGCAATTAACTATCGTCTGGTAGTGCGCTGTTGGAGTTTTGTTTGTGCATATGTGTTGCAACTCTTGAAACTTTAGCTCCTTCGTATCTGCGCTGCAAACAACCGTCTGAAATGATTTTAATGTCTCCTTTCTCCCGAGTAAAGAAGATAAACAGCATTTTGTGACTCTCTGACAAGAGCTTTGCAACGCTCGATACCGATTATAGCTGGTCTTACAGGGTGGAAACTCCACAAGCATCGAAAGTGTCGGAAGATAGAAATACCCACCTCATCCTCACTACACAAACAGAGAAAACAGGATGCAGAGATTTTTGAGATGGGTTCAGTCGAGAGACTTTGCATCCAAGCAGCCAAATCCACAGCTAATGGCGTGAAAACATGAGTTGCTGTTAGAATCAGGATTCTCATCGTGGATCTGGACCCCCTGAAGGTCATTGTGTTATCATCATATGATCTTTTGGTCAGATCTCAGCTAGATCTTGAGACACATATGAGGGGAAAAAACATCTCATTTTACCTGCAGTCAGTTCTGTAGCAGTGTTCCTTCACTTGCTTCACCACAGTGGTCCCATTTAGTACCTGCTGTTACTTTGTGCCCTCACAACATGAAGCGAAAAATCAGTTGAAGCCTCCACCCACTCTCTGCTGCAGAGCAAAGAGCCACAGGAGTTTATAAAAAAAAAAAAAAAAGAAAAACACTCAAGGTGTTTCTTTTTTTCGCTCCTTTCTTTTGACTATCTGCCCAAGTACTTTCCACAACAACCCCAATCATCTCAAGAGCTCATTAGCTGCTCAAAAAGCTTCACAAAGGGGGTCAGGAGAGAGAAGGAAAGCCGATTATTTTCAGTTCTTTCTCTGGAAATGTTGTGCTGTTTAGCTAAACTGATAGTTTGCTGTATGTCAGCCTGCAGGTACAGAATTATTAATGACTTCTTTGCCTCTTTCCCTTCATGCAACTAAAGACAGAAGAGACAACCGTGTCTTTAGGATGATTTCCCTCTTATAGCACCATCACTCCAAATCTGATCCATTTTCATTCCACTTGCCAGCTAAGATATCATGAGACAACCGTAGCTAATCAAAAGCATCAAAAAATAGATTGCAGAATAAATCAAAATTTTAATAGAGGTTGATTCTCTAATTGACTTGCATTTATTTGTTCATTTTTCATACCTGCTTAAAGTCTGTTCAACGTCATCGCTGAGTATCCCTGAGTAGCAGTGTATGGATAATTGACAACCATGTATTACTTATATTAGACATTAAAGTTTTAATAGGTTTTATATCAGTCCAAGGGTCGTAAAACTCACCAGGGAGACATTATAAGAAGTCTGTCCTTCAACACTCCAATTTGGAAGATTTTTTTCACCATGCCTACGTTGCCAGTGCTGAGAGTGTACATTTTTCATCTTATTCATTAAGAAAATTATGCAAATTAACTTTTGGCATAAGCACAGAGTACTGTTTAAACAAATAGCTCCGTTCATCACAGTGCAAATGTAGCGCTAAGACTAATCCACATCTCTCACTTGCTGCCTGGCTGAATGTCAACAGTGCAGCATCTTGCAGCAATAAAAGCAGCAAAATTAACTCCAAGTCCTTAGACAACCTTTCAAAGGATGTTTAATGTTTGCTACAGTTTGCAGCTTGTGTTGAGCATCAGTGGTAGCTGTGTTCAGATTCTTTACTTAAAAGGCAACATCATGTGTACAAAGTACCTAATTGCAGCTAAAGGTCATGTGTTTGAGATAAAGATATGAGCAAAATGTAATAGAAAAAAACTAAACTAACAAGATCTAAGTTTCCACTACAGTCGGTTCTCTAATCTTTGTCAAATTTGTTCGGTAGATAATCCATTGTGTTCATCACCTCTTTAATGTTTCTACCAAACTGTGAGCTAATACTGACAAGACAATGTGGCAAATCCATTAGAGGTGGAGCAACAGGCAATCAGCCCCACTTGATATCAGATTCATGCCATCTGCTTTCATTGCCAAATACTTTGGTCTGGCATATTGTTGTTTTTTTTTCCCCTCACACACACTTTTAGGCAATTCCCTCTTGCAGCCTCTGGAGCCAAATGCTATTAAAAACACAATTTCAAATTGAGCCTATCAGCCGCTGACCATAAATTGTACAACAATGACAAATACCAGCAGTGGATTTTGGTTTTATGATGTGGATTAATTCGTGCTTTTCTCCGGAATGAAACAACTGGACTCCATTATGGCCTAATGAAGGGAATAATCATTTTAAGCGTGAATTATACCAGAAACTAAACATTAGCTACCTCACCCTATTGTATGTCACTGACAAATCTCTGGAGTGTCCTTTAAACAATGCTTATAACTACTGGTGTCAGATGAATGTAGACGAAGTATAAAAATGCAAAATTGTGAGTAGTTGTAGGCTGGTGCTTTCTACAACAGTGTATTAACTGAACTTAAAGGTAGGTAGAAGGCAAATATTTAGGCACAATAATTGTATTTATTGTGACTGGCATGCTAAAACATGATGATGTCAGGAGCAGAAATAGTAGAAAAATAGGATTTCTTCAGCAGAATCTACAACATGTCACTTTATCATTAATACAAATGTAAGTTTAGGCAATAAAAGGACAAATGCCAACATCGCAGTGACGTGTTTTTTGGGTTTTTTTTGAAAGCTGAAGTACAGTGCTGACAAATACGACTCGACCCTCCAGGCAAGACGGAGCTTCAGCAGTTGGTTTAACAGTGAAATGTCAAAAAAAACTGCAACTAGTGTCACTGGAATCTTAAAATACTTTCACACCTGTCAGGTTCAGCCCTCATTGATCTTAACTCCACCGCACTTTTCCTACAGGTGTTGGTGTGGGCCTTCTTCGCTGTCATCTTCCTGGCCTCCTACACTGCCAACCTGGCTGCCTTTATGATCCAGGAGGAGTACATCGACACGGTGTCGGGGCTGTCGGATAAAAAGGTACAATCTGGGATGGAGGGATAAACTGATGGATGGATTCACAAACAGGTGGACAGCCAGATGGACGGATAGGTGGATAGATTAGCAAAGACACTCAGCTTATTGAGAATTCAAAGTGACATGCAAGTTAATGAAATTTAAAACTTTAAAAATTCATTCAAGCCTTTTTTTTATTCTCAGAGATGGGATAAGAAAAAGAAGAAAGGGGATGAATAAAAAAATAAGATCATCACTACCACACATGCTCGTTGCTTTGTTGCACATCTTTCTTCAAGAGAGCACTTCAAAACCGCTTAACGGAAAAACAAGTGCAGTACTGTATACTTATTTTTCAGTGCAGTTTCAGCAGAACCCACAAAACTGTATCCTGCTGCTCTGACACTTTAAAACCTCATCTGTTTTATCACTCCCCGCTCAGCTCTTCACAAAACTGTAGCGCAGAGGCCGCTCTTTGAAAAGGGAAGACTTTGAAGCTTGTGTAGCAGTTCATCCTTGCAGCAGGGATCAGCTCCTCAACCTCTTTTCAACTCCCTCCCTTTGACCTCCTTCTTCCCCGTTCTGCCACTTTAATCTCGACCCACCTGTTCTTCGTCTCGTGCAGTTCCAGCAGCCGACGGAGCAGTACCCGCCGCTGCGTTTCGGCACGGTACCAAACGGCAGCACTGAGGAGAACATCCGCTCCAACTATCCCAACATGCACCAGTATATGATCCGCAACAACCAGAAGGGTGTGGAGGAAGCCATCGACAACCTCAAGACAGGGTAAGGAAATAACAGGATAATCAAGGTGAGAACAGTGATGAATAAAGAAACAACTAGAAGAGTAAAGGAACTAGAGCTATCAGGGAGTGGAAGATTAAGTGTTCTTTGTCACAAAATATACTACATTTCTGCAAATATTTTTCTTCCTATTCTTACACAACATATTTCTGCCATTAATACTCATTAAACAACATGCATAAGCACTTCGGCTACACAGATCTTTTTACTTAATTTATCTCACCTGTTGGTCTAGTTTGATTCTGGTGAAAACATGCACTGTAATCCTCATGTCATATATTCCTTTGATTATTTATTTTTACTATAATTAAAAAACAAAAAAAACAAAACACTTTTCTAATCCACAGGTGTTACAAATACTGGAAAAGAAATGGTGACTCTACATACTCTAAATATTATACTACTTAGATATCTTTTTTTAAAAATCTTTTTTCTCTCTTGTCTATATAAACACAGCCTGCAGTTCATCCTAGTTCAGAAAAAGTCTCAGAATCTTTGTCATGTGACCATTGCTTGTAGTGGGGTCTCTAACTGCTTCAAGACTGTGCCAAGCTGTGCAAATCTGTTCAGATTTGTACAGAATCTGGTTAATTTTTGGCAAATTTTTCAATGCAACGTGTAGAATAAAGTCAATTTGATGAAATATCATGATTTTAAACTCAGCTTTGAATGATTAGTAAGGGCATTGTATGAGATTTTTCACAAATCTGCCAATTAAATCGTTACCAAACAACTTCTTCACCAACATGTTTGTAAAGGTGTAATAACATGCCTTAAAATGTTGAAGTTCAACTCCCGTGGGAAACCCTGAAAAAAACCTGCTCAAGTTAGGGTACCAATAGCCAATTGACCAAAAATCGATTTTACAATTTCTATGTGATTAATATTTAAAAAAAAAAACAATATTAGCAGACCTGGTGAAACTCAAAGATGAACTTAAAACACTGTCTGAATCAGTACAGTGTTTTTAAAAATGACATTTCTTCTAAACTGGTATCTTCACCCGCTGACTGTGAGAAAACATGAAATCAGCTGTTGGTAAATGTCTGAACTAATCATTAACAAATGAAATATGTGGCTTTTTCTTCTTTTTATGTCCATTTTGTAGGATTTATGATCTTTCTTTCTTTTACACAGCTCTATGTGGGAAACCTGTTTAATCACAGATGCTACATGATTCAACTTAAATGTTGTTTCTCAGGCTCCAGATCATTAATTACAACAAAACCATGTTTATCTGATTATTTAATGGACTAAAATACATCAGTTTCCCCCACCCCGATGCCTGATAACCAACTCAGGTCGTAGCCGGTGGGAGGGCTGTCCTGCACCGCATTAAGCTGGAGTGTGATTCTGATATTACACTCAACATCAGAAGTGTTTCTAGTCCAGTTTATCACCACAGCAAACTATAACCTCAATATTAACCTCTTGAACATTAACCGGCCCTGCACCATGTATAAAAATGCAACTTCTGAAGTCTGTAAGTGTGACACATTCATCGAAGAGGCCGCCTGTTGGTGATATGATTCAAACGGATGCAGCATTTATTTTGGCAGAGTTGTAGTTGAGAAATTTCAGCACAGGTTCAGTAACAGCGCTGTGTACCCGCCCAGTTGAAACCAGAAGTTTACATACACGTTATAAAAAGACACTCACTGTCTGACATTAAATCAAACTTTTCCTGTTTTAGGTCAGTTAGGATTACCAACATTATTTCTATTTGCTACACAGTGTATGTAAACTGAACACGCCTGTACGCTCTAAAAAGTAACTCCAGGAACCCAGTCCCACCACGTAGTTATTTGCATTGTTGCACGAAAACAAAACTAATTTACTGATTTATATTCAGTATTTAGGGCTGCAAGGTGGCTCGGTGCTTAGCACTGTTGCCTCCAGTGTGGCCTTTTTCAACAAAGAAGTGTTTGCGGTGAAATACAAATGCTAACAGTCAACTCAGAATCATGAACAAACCCTGATTTGACCGCTCATAAGTTACTTAATCGATTTTTCGTCAACTGGCTATCGGTACCCTAACTTGAGCAGGTTTTTTTCACGGTTTCCCACAGGAGTTGAACTTCAACATTTTAAGGCATGTTATTACACACCTTTACAAACGTATTGGTGAAGAAGTTGTTTGGTAACGATTCATTTGGCAGATTTTGATATTTTTCCCTTACTAGATGTTCTTGATTTAGGAGTAAGCCACAGATGAATAGTTCATGGTCTGTCAGAAGGTTCAAAACCTTGAAATTTTCTTCTTTTGAAAAAAAAAAACTGACCGAAATAGTGTCATTTTTTGGTTGCTTTTCTTTTTTTTCTTTTCTTTTCTTTGTTATTTATTTATTTATTTTATTTTTGGAGAAAATATGCTTTTAACACCCACTGATGGGTTTTGGAGTTCAGAGGATTAAACGTTTTGATTGCTGCATGGAGTCTGGAAAGTCTTATGCACAGTAATGGACCTTGATCAGAGCGGACATTTTGGTATTTCAAAATAGGCCACTCCAAGCAGAACAGAAGAATTATTTTTTTTTTAAAAATGGCAGAACAAAAAATCTAGGTTCAGGTACTCACGGTGGGTTTAAAAAGTAACATGGCTTCATTTTTGTGGGGCAGAAACAATTAAAAAAAACAAAAAACACAAAGCACGTCAGCTTATGTTGGTCCAGTATTAGTGTTAGGTATAAGTACATAGTGACTCATTGCAGAGGTTTCTATGGAAACATGAAATAGAAACTTTCTT
>NW_007578158.1:137039-138402 GCF_000690725.1 Stegastes partitus | reverse complement strand
TTATTTTTTTTAACTCGAGGCAGTGTTGTCGTCAGTGCTCGGTTCAGTTACAGGACCCTCTTGCCTGACTCAACCTGTTAGCGCATTGATCTGCCTTCGCCTCGGGAGCCTCAGTTAACTGTTGTAACCTGTGCAGCCCCATCAGGATCATGGCTACTAAATGAAGCGGCAGAAAAAGGGAAAGGGGGGGGGAGCATTTTAAATAATACATGGTAGCAGCAACCGCAGTGCAGTGGGAAAATCGTGCCATCTCAGCACCCTTTGACACTCGGGCGCCTCGTGTCTTGGAGGGATGGTGGTTATTATCGGCCTGTGGGACCACAAAGTACATAAAGCACTTGCTGTGAAATATACACTCGCTCATCATGTTTGAAGTGTGAGATGGAGGATGGGGGTGATGTTCGTCGATGCAGATGAGAGTTCAAATGTTTAATGGGACAGGCAAACACAGGCACTTTGGCAAGCCGACAAGAAGCGGCTGCAGTCCTTAGCGAATGTGGCTTTCTGTGTTATTAAAAACCCCCTTACTCATCCTCCTTGTTCCTCTTACTCAGTTTCTATCTCTTTCCATCTCACTTCAATCCCCCAGTCTCTCAAACATCTCTCTCATTATCCTCTGTTTATCTCCCTTCCCGTACCCTCCTCTCATCCTGACATTTTTTAGGAAGGAAACATTAGTTTATGCCGTCAAAGCAAAGCGCTATAAAGATTCCTGTTGGATTTGGCTGTCAAGGCATCGAACATCACCACTTCATCTCAACCTCATCTTTTCTCCCTAATCCTTTTTCTGTCTTCAATCTGGCCCTTTCCTCCTCTCTCATTACCTCCTCACTCCTCATCGCCTTCTTTGCTTCTGCTTTGCACTTCCTCTCCCCTTCCTCCGATCATTAGCTCAAACCTCACCCTTTCTGTCTTCTTTTCCTATCGCCCTCCCCCTCCTCTTGCTTTGTATACCCTCCCCTTCACCTCTTTTCAATCTTCCGTCCTTCAGCACAGTCCTTCTCCTTCCAAGAAGAATTTGGTTACACCGTGCAGTTCCCTGAGTGTGAATATAAATGAATGTGAACCAGAAGAGCAGGTGTAGGGACAAATTCATCATCAGATCCTCAGAAATACATCATCCATTTGAGCTGAGCTGTTACATTTAATCCATTATAAATTGATCAACTGTTGTAATTCTCTTTTGATGTACGTACATTTTACACACCTGCTGTTTCTGCTGCTATGCCGATTTGTAATTTCAACTAATGACTTTTTTCATTATAGTTTATTCTTCTGATTTTTTTTTTTTTAGTTTTCATTTAGTTCATGAAAATCTGTAAACTGTCACATGTGAATAATATTTTGTTTCATCCGTTTATCT
>NW_007578158.1:131624-133869 GCF_000690725.1 Stegastes partitus | reverse complement strand
GGTGAAATACAAATGCTAACAGTCAACTCAGAATCATGAACAAACCCTGATTTGACCGCTCATAAGTTACTTAATCGATTTTTCGTCAACTGGCTATCGGTACCCTAACTTGAGCAGGTTTTTTTCACGGTTTCCCACAGGAGTTGAACTTCAACATTTTAAGGCATGTTATTACACACCTTTACAAACGTATTGGTGAAGAAGTTGTTTGGTAACGATTCATTTGGCAGATTTTGATATTTTTCCCTTACTAGATGTTCTTGATTTAGGAGTAAGCCACAGATGAATAGTTCATGGTCTGTCAGAAGGTTCAAAACCTTGAAATTTTCTTCTTTTGAAAAAAAAAAACTGACCGAAATAGTGTCATTTTTTGGTTGCTTTTCTTTTTTTTCTTTTCTTTTCTTTGTTATTTATTTATTTATTTTATTTTTGGAGAAAATATGCTTTTAACACCCACTGATGGGTTTTGGAGTTCAGAGGATTAAACGTTTTGATTGCTACATGGAGTCTGGCAAGTCTTGTGCACAGTAATGGACCTTGATCAGAGCGGACATTTTGGTATTTCAAAATAGGCCACTCCAACAGAACAGAAGAATTATTATTATTTATTTTTTTTTAAATGGCAGAACAAAAAGTCTAGGTTCAGGTACTCACAGTGGGTTTAAAAAGTAACATGGCTTCATGTTCATGGGGCAGAAACAATTAAAAAAAAAACAAAAAACACAAAGCGCGTCAGCTTATGTTGGTCCAGTATTAGTGTTAGGTATAAGTACATAGTGACTCATTGCAGAGGTTTCTATGGAAACATGAAATAGAAACTTTCTTGTTAATGGCTAATGTGTACTTCCTTTTGTGGTAACTCTAGGAAGAGGTTTACTTACCAGAATAGAAAACACTGGTGTGGGTGTGCAGGTCTTTTGTCTACCAGGAGGAACCTGATGTGTGTTGGAGAGAACCTATATAAGGATGAAGGTCCATATGATGTTGAGCACCATTATCTTTTTTTCACTTAAATTGAGTAGAATTCAATGCAGCCACCTAGAGAAAATGCACTGCACCTTTTACATCTTTTATCAGAGCGTTCCACCTTTTTCGTGCAACTACTTCAAGCTCTCCTAGTTGAAAATCTCTAGTTTCAGAAAGGCGCTGTTGATGTCAGTGTCACTCTTTTTCAAGCAACCAATCACATAGGCCGAACTCATCACCCTGGAAACTGGAGAGCCTTGTTCCCTGGTCATGTCCGTGCATCCGGAGCTGTATGATGTGTCAAAAAGAAATTACCACAATGAGTGGTGGTCCTAGTCTGCCAATCAAAGGTGGTTTGAGTGGAGATAGGTTGTCAAGATGTTATTGTCCTCGAAACAAAACCACACAATTCATCCCAGCCCCCCTGTCAGCGCTTTTCTGCCAGAGAGAAACACTATACAGACACACGTTCTAAATAGACGGACAATTTAAAAGATTAGATCAAGTTCAACAAAAGAAAGGTGCGATAAAGTCCAGACCCATTTTGCTGGCGAGATCCAGAGTGGAATACAATGTGCTACCCAGATGGATGTCGTCACCACTAAGGCAGTCGTCCATTTCATCTCCGCTAACATCAAACTCCATCCACAGAACCAGCTGTCCTTTCAGAGTCATGGAAGGTGACCAGACAAACTGGTCTGACTAAAATCAGAAATTCACAGTGGCTTTGTTTGTATGCCCAAACTGAAACCAGAAAGCTGATAAGATACAGAATGCTGATGCCTCCAATACAGGCACCATGTTTCTGGCATGGTTTGGGCCAATTCCTCATTTGTAAATCGATACAAAGTTATTCCGACTGACCTGCCCTTTATCCTATGATAAAAACTACTATCCTGAGAGGAGATTGGTGTCTTCCTGAATGACAATTTTCTCTTCCAGACTGACAAAAACTTTGTTGGGAGGTGTGTCTGCTCAGCGAGATAAATATGTCTAAAACAGTGCAGGCAGGTCTGGCAGGCTAAAGTGGAACAGAGTGAAATACAATACATCCTAATCAGGGTGGAAAAAAGCAGATTGGGACTACAAGGAGCATGAAGTCAAACAAGTCAGACGTTACAACCAAACTGTATCCACACTCGACATCTCGTTACTACAAATATACTTCTATATTCTACACTCTGTCATCCGCTCCCGGTTTTCTACCCTGATCTGTGTGGGTAATCCACAAGTTAAATCTGTACATTTTGACAGCAGCGCTTACGTTAAGCAGATCTCC
>NW_007578158.1:76725-130122 GCF_000690725.1 Stegastes partitus | reverse complement strand
CATCCCTTTTCCCAGCAACATTCTCCATTCCTTCCAGGGGGATCCTGTGGTGTTCCCAGACCAGATGAGCTATGTATGTACTCCCGTTGGAGAGGTTTGGGTCAAAGCCCAGGATTTCCTCTCAGTTGGTGTGCCTGAAAGACCTCTAAATGAAGGCACCCAGGTGGGATCCTAATCAGATGGCCAAACCCCCGCAGCTGGTTCTTTTAGATGCGAATGTACTCCTAGCTCCTAGAGTTCCTAAAGCTAGCTTGAAGGCTGAGCCCAGCCACCCTACAGAGGAAACTTATTTTGGCCACTTGGATCCACGATCTCATTCTTTCAGTCACTCCCCAGAGCTCATGAC
The DNA here is from genome assembly GCF_000690725.1 of Stegastes partitus. Taxonomy (NCBI): domain Eukaryota; kingdom Metazoa; phylum Chordata; class Actinopteri; family Pomacentridae; genus Stegastes; species Stegastes partitus. The sequence continues at coordinate 129,776 of NW_007578158.1, read as the reverse complement.
CAACATGCGAAGGTTGGAACGTAGATTGACTTGTACATTGAGAGCTTTGCCTACTGGCTCAACTCTCTCTTGAGTGCAACACCCACAGTACTGCTGAACCAATCTGTACGTCTTACGTTCAGTTTTCCCTTCACTTGTGAACATGATCTGGCTTCTTAAGCTCTTTTATTTGGGGCAACAACTTACCTCTTACTCTAGTGGTTTCTAGCAGAGAACCACGGCTTCAGACCTGGAGGTGCTGACTCGTAACTTCTTTCTTTTTCCAAGCAGTATCACACTGTGTAGAAGGGGACTTTCGGACACCGTTTTATGTTAGTGTCCTTGTTGTAGTGTGGTGAGTGTGGGATTTTGTAAATTTCCAATTTTCTACTGCAAAATGATGACCAAACAAGTGTTTTAAATGGGTGCACAATAGATTTCAGTTATGATTTTGTGATACAGTTTTGCATACATGTGCAAAAGTGTCATAGATGTCGATACTAAAAAAGAATGCAGTGATTTCGATTGTTACCATATTGCCCAGACTGGCTGCAAAACTACTGCAGTATACAGTGATCAACCACAGCATTAAAACCAACTGTCTAATATTGTACAGGTCCCCTTTGTACTCCTAAAACAGCTCTGAATGATCAGGGAGTGGACATTGGTCCTATGGTGTCTAGCACTGGTACATTGGCAGCGGATCCTTTAGGTGTTGTGGGTTGCATGGTGGAGCCTCCATGAATCAGTCTTGTCCTGGTACATCCTGTCGATGCTCAATCAGATCGGTATTTGGGAAGTTTGGAGGCTGAGTCAACCCCTTGGGCTCTTTGTCATGTTCCTTGAGTTGTTTAAAAGCACAGTGTGGCGAGGCGCGTTGTGCTGCTGTCGAGCAGTGCTGTTGCCATGGCGACCCATGCAGGACCCTAGGTTTTCCAGTAAAACATTGCATCGTAGCAGGATGATAAAATTTTCACTTATTCACGTCATCTGCCAGTGGTTTTAATGTTAATCAGCTTGTCAATGAATGATGTATGATATAGATCAAATTATATGTTCTGCATGTAGCTTCGGCAGATCAATACCTTACTTAGATCAGAGTTGTTTAAAACACAGCAACAGTTGGTCACTATCTCCACATATTGCACCATTTCTTCATTTTCTTAACATTTTACTGCAGAAGCAGATTATAACAGGGAGACTTTTTCCTGCAGAGCAGAAGTGAGATTCACACCCCTGACTTGAATTGCAACCTCCCCTGTTGCTGCATTGTATTCAAGCTATTGTATGTGGAGACATGACATCTCTGCCTCCTCTATGATGAATATCCCTCTGTGTGACTGTTGAGAATTGGTGCAAAATGGTGTCTAGGAGGAACCCTCTTTTGAAATCCATCTGTTTTCCTTTTAGAGAGTTGTTGTCGCAGTGCTGGTTTGTCCATCATTTCTGTCATTTTGTTCACTAGTTGCACTTGCTCTGTTGTCATTTAGCTCCAGGTCAGTGATTTCCATTTCTTTGCTGTAATTTTCCTCTTTCATTCCGCCCCTGCAGGAAACTGGATGCCTTCATTTATGACGCTGCCGTGCTGAACTATATGGCCAGGAAGGACGAGGGCTGCAAGGTAAGAAATAGATCTCTGCCATTTCACAGCTCTGCACAGTGGCACACTCATATATATACCAGAAGCCATTGTTGAAGTCTCCTTACCCTGCAGCTACTGTGTGCAGAAAAAAACCTACGAAATCTTGTATGTGCTCGGCCTCTTCTTGTGGGAAGCACAACAAGCATGCTAAGTGAGAACTCCTACAAAAGCTACATCTACAATAAATGAATCAAACGCATCCCATGCATTTATATGTTTCCCTTGCGGCCTGTAGCTAGTTAATATTGTCATTTCTGGACAGCGCTGCTGTTGATTTATTTATGTTTGTATTTGATACAGCTCCCACAGCGAGAATGAAAATCCTGCCCAGTGATCATTTGTAATAAGGTCTGTGGGAGGCCTGAGCTCCCAGCAGCCTCATACAACAGCCACTGCTGCAGTAATTATTACAACTGATGTGGATCTATATTAATTCCTTCACTGAAACAATATCCCACACTCCAGCTCTGGCACTTTCTGGGTTGTCGATATTAGAGCTGAGCAGACTGCTTTCATGCGGCAGTGACAGTAAGCGACGACAAAAAAAAAATGTAAAAATGAAATCAGAGCAGCAGAAATAACTCATTTTCTCATTACCATCTGCCTTCCTGTATCTGGCTCTGTCTGATTAATGTGATTGTTTGCATGAATGGGTTTATGGATGCTTGTATGTGTTTGTTTAAATCCTAAAGGTGATGACTATCGGCTCTGGTAAGGTGTTTGCCACTACGGGCTACGGCATCGCCCTGCACAAGAACTCCCGCTGGAAACGGCCACTGGACCTGGCTTTGCTGCAGTTGGTTGGAGACGGTAAGACAAAAACAAAAGACGGAGAGTGCAGAGCAAAAAATTAGACGAAAAAGCAAAGAAAAGAAGCAACTTAGGCTTCATGCACACAATGGTTTCATTTCAAGTTCCTCTCTGGTCCATGATTAACCCCTGACCAACTCATCTCTGTGGATCAAAGCTACACATTTAGAAGTCACAAATGTTTCAGTCAGTCATTCTGGGCCTTTGTTACTCATCATTGTCTCCTGCACTCTCTCACCATCAAATGTCACAGTCCACCATCAAACAACACATTTAAAGTAGGAGGAGGGTTTCAGTCACAGTTAGGTGTCAAAAAAAGTGTACAGAATGTCCTGTGCAAGTTACCTGTGAATGACCACAATTACATGAGCATGTGTCTGCTCATGAAACTCCGGCTATCCATCAAAGGTTGTCCTCTTTGGAAAAATTGCAGCTGTCGTATTTTTCTGAAATGCTTGAAAATAAATGTTTCTGTTGTTGTGACTCATGAGCTCTTGTAGATGTGAAAGTAATGACACAGTTCACCTTACAGCTGTTCCCTCATTTTATCCAAGTAGTTTTAAACACCCAAACGAAAACCATAGAGGCCGCTAATTAGAACTCAACCATATGAGCTGATTCTGAGGGCTGTTAGTGTTCAGGTCAACTTGTTGGTCGATGTGCTCTCATCCGACCAAATTCTGACAATCGCTGGCATTGCTTTCATAAGAAGCAAAGCTCTACAACAACAGCCTTCCAGGATTATTCCATTATTTTTGGTAGAGAGGGGAATAGATTACCTGTATACACCCCACAACTTCGAAATGGCCCAACCTAATGTTGACTTATTTAACATTTACAAACAGTGTATTTGAAGTTAGCTCCTAACTAACTGACACCAAGAGTTGTGGAAGGTGTCGTAACAAATTCATCATCAGATCCTCGGATATACATCACCCGTCTGAGCTGAGCTGTTACACTTAATCCATTATAGAATGATGAACTGTTGTAATGCGCTTTTGATGTACATATATTTTACACACTGTTTCTGCTTCTATGCCAGTACATCATTTCAACTCATGACTTTTTTCATTGTAGTTTAATCTTCAGATTTTTTGCCAATACTTTTCATTTAGTTCATGAAAACCTGTCAACTGTCACATGTGAATAATATTTTGTTTCATCTTCTTTTCGCTTATTCAGGGGTTGGGTGTTAGGCAGCAGGCTAAGCAGGGTATTCCAGACATCCCTTTTCCCAGCAACATTCTCCATTCCTTCCAGGGGGATCCTGTGGTGTTCCCAGGCCAGATGAGATATATATGTAATCCCTTTGGGTCTAGCCCAGGATTTCCTCTCAGTTGGGTGTAAATTGTAAATAGTATGCACTTATAGAGCGCTTTTCTACCTTAGGGGTACTCAAAGCGATTTACATTGTTTTCCAATTCACCCATTCACACACACATTCATACACCAATGGTGACAGAGCTGCCAGGCAAGGCGCTAGCCTGCCATTGGGAGCAACTTCGTGTTGCTCGAAGTGTCCTTGTCTTGCCCAAGCACACTTTGACTGTGGAGGGCCGGGGAACCACCAACCTTGCCATTAGAGGACAACCAGTCTACCACCTGAGCCACAGCCGCCCAGGGGTGCCTGAAGGTCCTCTAAATGAAGACACCCAGGTGGAATCCTAATCAGATGCCCAGATGTATTTGAAGTTAGCTCCTAACTGACTGACACCAAGATGTTGTAGATGTGGTGGTACTTTGTTCAAATGGATGGCCAAAAAGTCAATTGTAACAATTTGTATATCACAGCTTAATCTAAGAAGCTGATGTGGTTAAGACACATACAAATACGTTCAGGTACAGGCTGGTCTGCTCTGAGTCTGCCATTAGCATTTCAGCATGAACTATCCAAATGATTTTATGTGCTACTGTATATTTAATCTGCTATGATACTTGTGTTTTATGTTTATTTATAATTAATTAAAGACTAACAGGTAGACTGCTTTCAGTGCACCGTGGCATAACATAAAAGCCTAAAGTGATAGCATACAGATTATTTTCCCTGCAACTTTGATTGTTTGAGTAGGTACAACTTCAGTTCACCAAGATTTCTATGGTTGATTATAGTTCTGTTGGGATTTGAATAGTCTTATGGGTCATTTAGAGGTACTGACAAAATAGCTTTTGCTGTTAGGTATGAGCACTTGTTTTGTTTTGGGTTTTTTTATGTCAAAGTATTCCCTGTTTCTTGGCTTCTTCTTTGGGAAACACTGTATTATACATGTATATATATATATATAAATGTGTGCATTTCATAAATGTCTTCACACCAGGCTGGATGAAGAGAGAGAGGAAGGGAGGGTATATCTCAGAACACAACCTCTGGAGAACCAGCAATTTATGTCAAAATGAAAAGTGTTTCTCCTAGTAACTGTCTTCTGTCCAGACTTGTTTAGAAGTTTTGTCCTAACTGTATACTTTTGAAAACAGTCACAGAGAAAACTTTGTTGGGAGGGTGCGGGAAAAAAAGATGAAGCAGAAACAGACTCTTTATAAATGTTTATATTCTTCTGGCATTTCAGTGCAGATGGAACGTTTATGAAAGACAATCAACCATTTCAATGATTTTGTAATTTATCTGTAACAGTGTGCCGATGGCCTCCCAGAAGTTTACACAAGTTTTATTAGCAGATGGCGTGATTCGATTTGTGGCAGGATAAAAGAGACGAAAGGTTCAAAGTGAGACAGGAGCCGAGGATGAGGAAGAGAGATTGAACAGCAGAGGGAAGAAAGACGCAAGGATGGGGGGGGAAAGGTGTGATGGGATGGATGAGGGTCAGTGGAGAAATGAAAGAAGATGAAGGTTACGAGGGAGAGAGAAAGATCAATACAGAAGGTTAAAGGGAGGAAGAGGATGGCTGGTGTGATCTCTTATAAAGCTGTCAGATTCATAGTTCACACACACAGTCGCACATCACACATTCTCTGTCTGACCTCGCTGATGACACTCACACAGGTGCACAGTATGACTCCTGAAATTTTTTGCCCTGAATCGGTTTCTTTTGCGATTTTTCTTTTCTTCCTCTAAAGCTGTGGCGTGTACTATATAAATATCCTTTTTGTTTGTCTCCCGGAAATTACCTTCCTATACAACTAAACACCATATCTATTACATTTTTAGGGAAACAAATGTCCTGCAATATCACATTTGTTTGTGACATATCCCAAATATGTTTCAAATCACCGTATGTTATATTTATTTTATTGTTTTACTGTCACATCTTTTCAGCCAACCAATCATATAGTAGATGGGGCAGGACTTGTCCCCCCAGTAATAAAAAGAAAAGGAGCTTCAAACATGGTGTGAAAGGGTTGTATTTTAACCCAAACCATGATATCTTTAAGTGATTTTGATTCCTAAACTTAACCAAGCTTCTGAAATGCAGTTATCTTTCTAAAACTTTGAATGAAAGCGTGATATTTTCCTACATCTAACCACACAGTTGCCTAAACCTGACCAGACAACAAGACACACAAAACCTAGGTCTACGTATAATGCTCCACACAGGATGCAAACCCTGATCTTTGGGGTGAAAATCCTATTCAAGCCTCCTACATGCTTACATGGACTTTCACATTAAAAGCATTTCCTACAATGTCGTTGGTGAGAAAATATGTTTGTTTTAACCCCATTCAAAGAATATGTGCAAAATATTTGTTGCTATTCATTATAGACTTTTATACTATGTTAAATACATTTTCTGATAAGTTGACATATTTTTGGTTCCAAATGCATGACACCTCTTTTTATAGAAAGAAAATCTTCAAAAATAAAATAAAAAGCAAAACAAAACAATACCTGTCACCTAAACCAAATGGCCTGTGGTCCAAAAGACCCCAAAAGTCATGCATAGGGTTAAAATAAAGGCATGTTTCTTTCAAAATGGAAATGCAGTTCAGTTGCATAGGACCATAAATGTGTGGACACTGGGTTGATCTGATACTATTTTGCAGGGGTCACCGTCTCTGCATCCTGGGCTATGCAAGACAACTGGAATTTGGTTTAAAGGAATACAAACAAAACCAGTGCATTTTTCCTATATAGCAGAATGATAATGAGATGCTAAAAGACCATTCTCAGTTCTGATACAGCACTATGGAGAGAGTTCTAAGTGCATACATTTCAAAGACCTCTGGCTTTTAACATGTATATCTCATTTGTACACCTATACCAGCTGGTAGTGGCTTGCATTTTTGTGTTGTTACTCCTAAAATGAGTAGGTGTAGAAAAAGGCAAAGAATGGTGGATCAGTTCAGACAGAGAGTAAAGGGAAAGAGCAGGAGGTGTGACAGAGACAGATGTGAGGACTGGAGGTGCTAACGTTTGCTTTTGGTACCCAATAGAACGATGAACTGCTTGGCATTGTTGCATTTTGCCGTTTTGCTCCTGGAGGAGAATCAAAACTCAAAAGAAGAGGGGGAAATGTGAATCCTCTGAGTTGTCTATTTAAAGTGCACTTGTAATTATACCCACTACCTAAATCCCACAGACAGGTGAGCATGATTTAAATTACAACTGTGTAATCACACCACAACAACTGAGAAAAGGTCCGTCATAATTATAAGATCTGTTGAAGGAAAAATGCAGACCTCAAGAGACACACAGACATAATTACCTGGAAACAACCAAACTTCTACCAGCTGACAAATGAAATTACAAATTGCTACTTAATGACAAAAATATGTAGCAGGCTTTTCCTCTTCTCCTCAGGACAGATCTTGAGGAGAAATATAACATTTGTAAAAATGTACTGCTGTGACCTGCATCAAAAGCTAATGCGATTGCTTTTTAATTGACTGCGTTTTTTCAGTAATATTTCCTATTCCGTGTACATCAGTCAGCCTGAATAAATAGAGCAGGATGAGGACAGGAGGTTCACACGCAGCAGAGGCGCTGAATTACTTTTTTAAAGTGACCATGGAGAGATTCCAGGAATTTGGTATGCAGGTAATCTGAAGGTCTACCGCGTAGACGTAACCATTCTACATTTTTATATTGACACAATTTTTTTTTTTTTAGCTTCTGCTGATATCGGTGCTCATTAAAGAGGAAAAGCACCAGGGCGGAATGCATCAGAAATTTTCCAACAGTAATGCACATGAGTAAGAAGGCAAGAAGATAAATTATTTGCACTAAATTGGTTATAGATGAGGACTACTTTGATAAGGATGTTTATGCATACTAGTATTACATTGATTTGCTCCTGAATGTAGACATGAGCACATGAAAACTGAAGAAAATAGAATCTGTTGCAACCTAAAACTCCTTTTAGAGAGTGCTGGCCCAAGCAGCAGCAATGCTATATTACATAAACAACACAGGCATCATATACTAAGGGGAGATGTATAAGATGGTAGGAAATAACATATAAATCTTAGCATATTCAAATTGATGTTGTATTTTGATTATTTTGAACGATGAACAACCTTAAGATTGAAATGAAATGGAGTTTCTGACATTTGTAAGTATCGGCTGTTGCTTCTCACGTTTCGTGGTGGAAAGTTGGAAAAGCCTGACTAAAAAGACCCTGTTAAGACGCAGCAAGCACTGAAGTAAAGCTGGTTCCTCCTGAACTGTAAAGATAAGAGTGGTTACAAGAAAGAAAAGGAGAGAGTGGAGAAGAAGTGGCCAAAAACCAGACCTAGAATTTTAAATATCCTTATCCAAAATTACAGTACATCCTAGCCAGACTCATATAATATATATAGTGAAGACTTTGAAGCATTTAGGTTCATTGAGAGATACAAAAAGCAGAGTTAAATCCTTTGTATGTGTTCACATATTTGGACAAAAGAGCCGATTCTGATGGAACACAAAGTTGTTGCCAAGACAGCAGACGATGCTTCCACTAACATCTAATCAGTTCACCATTTAGTCCCACTGAACCTTTGTGTTATGTTCACAAGATGTCTGTGGAGGTTCTTGGTCATTCAGGTCATGGCAATCCCAAGTCCTTTCGCAGAAGTTAACTGGATTTCTCTTGTTGGCTCTTGAGGATGGGGAGGGGTGACTCAAGATTTTGATGTTGGTGAAGCTGTATTGACAGGAAGCTCAAGACTGCATTATAAGTACCTGATAAGTGAAGTCATAGATACCTTCCTTTGTTGAGAAAGTGATGTTCTAAAAAGTGACATAGATGATTTCTGTCTAGAACGTGGACATTGCTGTTCTTAAAAGAGCGTCCTTTTTCCTTCAGATGGACTGCTGAGTTTTCTCTTGAGGAGCTGCTCTCTTGTGTTGTCCTTTTGGAGCATCTGTTTATTCTCCTCTACACATAGATATGTGCACTCCTCGCAGCATTCAGCTGCTCAGCTTGTGCTTGACTGTTTTTATCCTCAGGGTGAACCACTTTTTGCTGGGTCTAAAGTGTACTGGTATGTCGTGTTTGGAGAGTTTCTCAGACACTGCGGCCACATGGGATGACAATGTTGTCCTCATTTCGTCTGCTTTTGATGCTGTGCTGTTTTTTGGGGGGGGGTTTCCTGTTTCTTTTTGCTGACTTCGGGAAGGCCCAGTTGGGATAGTTACAGGTTTTATGTGCATTCTTAATATGTGTTTGCTCCTTTTCTTTTTCTTCTGTCTTGGTAGGGACATTCTCAGCCTGATGCTTTCAGGTACTGATAACCCCTAGATAAGCCTCAAAATACTGTGGGTGGTGGTGGTAGTCCAATAGCAGGTATTGGTCTGTGTGTGGTGGTTTCCTGTAAACGTCGATGTTAAGGCACAGTACAGACCTTTTTTTTTTTTTTTTTTTAAATCAACACTGTGCTCTTTCTTTGTCTCAACACTGAGCTATATAACCAACCCCAAAGACTTGACACGAGTTCATTATGCTCCGCACATGTACAATGACCCTTACCAGGTCCTCTAATTGTCCCTAGTAATGTATCTCTTTGTTAGTGCGCTGTCATTTCCTTTCTTAGCACATGACTGGTCAGTCACCAATTTGGCTCCTCTGGAGAGCAATTTAGCCGTCTTTGCAATTAGTGAGCTCAAGAGCCAGGTGGAAAATGCCTCAGCACCAGCAGTCGTAGCAGCTCCCTGTGGCAAAGAACACTGGAGGCTGACGGCACGTGAATACTAAAAATGCTCAAATGGAGAAGTGAGAGTTTTTTGTTAATTTGAGATGTCGGGCTGTTTGGTAGGGTGACAACCACACTTACAAAACTAGAAAAATACAAATAAATGTATTTAAAATATCCAAATTTCAACATATCCTTAAATATCAAACACACAAGACACATTTAACACCGGAGACAGCCCTTTATTCTCAGTTTTTCCTGTTTCTGAAGGTGTATTTCGATATTTTAGTGAGAAATCTGTTTGAACTTTACTGCTTTAATTTGTCAATGATGCGAACCCAGTGTTTCACCTTTGGTTCCATTTATCTAAATTTACAACAGTGAGCTTTTCTATTGCATTAATTCCATCAGGACAAAAACCTAATCTGCCTAAAATCTGCACTTCTTAACATTTTTAGCATTAACGAAGTGCACTGACCCCTTCTTTGTTGTCTGTTAACGTGACATTAAGTGACTGTCAGTAAAACTCAGCGCTTGTAGCAGCTTAAAGAATGTTACCCCTCTCTCACGTGGTAGCCTTTTGAAGCAGAATAGCTCCAGGAAGTGTTGCATTTCACTTAACAGGATAGAAAGCACAGCAGACTAGAAGCAGGATTTATTGGTGAGTGGTGAGTTGGACATGCTGTGCTTCTTCAGAAAGTTTATATTCAAGTTGAATTTACTTTGTAAGCCATTACAAAACAGGTAGTTTCCCTCATTTTAATGTTTCAACAGAATTCAGTAGCGACTCTCCCTTAATTGCTTCAACAGCATTTTTAATCAACATTTTATCATATTCGTTGAGCAACTTGTGTTTTCCTTTAGCTACCGGTTGTAATAGTAGTTACAACCTGTTGAAATGTTTTTTGTTTGTTTGTTTTTTTTTTTGGCTGCAGGGTGGCGCAGTTGGTTAGCACTGTTGCCTCGCAGCAAGAAGGTTGCCGGTTCGCGTCCCGGTGGGGGCACCGGAATCTTTCTGCGTGGAGTTTGCATGTTCTCCCCGTGCAGCGTGGATTCTCTCCAGGTTCTCCGGCTTCCTCCCACAAGTCCAAAAACATGTTGAGGTTAATTGGTGATTCTAAATTGTCTGTAGGTGTGAATGTGAGTGTGCTTGGTTGTCTGTCTCTAAGTGTGGCCCTGCGATGGACTGGTGACCTGTCCAGGGTGTCCCCTGCCTTCGCCCTAAGTCAGCTGGGATAGGCTCCAGCCCCCCCGCGACCCTAATGAGGATTAAGCAGTGTATAGATAATGGATGAATGGATGGATGGTTTTTTTGGGGGGTCCTGCCCATGTTTCATCTGGATAAAGAACAGAGCTAGAAGAAGAGTCTATGCACCAGAATACTTCGGATAAAGAGAATCTTTTGAAGAAGAGGCAGCTGTGTGTCAGGTCCAACTTGTCTCCAATAGATTTCAGCAAAATAAACTGCCTTCAAAGTGATGTTGCAAAGGACCAGTATGCAGTAATGTGTACTGTTGTAACTGCTGACTTTGCACCTGGGCTTAAATCCCAAAGCAGCATGCATCCAAAGTTCGCCTCTTCTCCACTGCTCCTCTGTGTCACTCACACTGATTCCTGTTGACTGAGCAAAGCCAATAAGAACACCTTGCACACAAAAGAACGATAAAAAGAAAATGTGAATATGAACAGCTTTTGGCACTGAGGGTGGAACAAACTATGGCAGCACGGTGCGCCTTGGGGAAATTGATTTCTTTTTTGTTCATATTCGTTTTTGTATAAATGGCTTTGAATCTTCAGAGACCCAGATGTTGATTTTCATTTTATAGACCGAGAACAGAGCCACAGATATTTCTTTGCACTTTTGTTTTTATGTTTAGTTTGCTTTCCATGGTCAAACAGAAGCTGCAGATTACATGGAGTCAGCATCTAAAAATGAATAAATGACCAAAAAAAACAAGCACAAAAAATGGCAGAACTTCCCTGTAAAGGACCCGAATTGTAATACGATGCATTTTTTCAAGAATTTCAGAAGCATTTCTGCAAAAACATGAATACCTCTACTCAGACGATCATTTTCTTTGACTCCTTTGATTCTGATGTGCCTTTTTTGGCAAAACTGATGTCCAGAAGTGGACATCAGTCCCTCACACTGTATTTTTGTTGGACGAAGACAGGTTTAAATAAGAGAATAGGAACAAGGCTGCAATTATCTGTTATTTTCATGATCAATTATTTTGTTAATTATTTGCTGGATTCATCAGTTTGTTTGTTTGGCCTAATAAATGTTAGAAAATGGTGAAAAAATCCCAAATCCCATGATGACAAATCTCTTATTTTGCCCACAACCCAAAGATATTTCACTTATTATCATGAAAGAATAAAAAGCTGCAATTAATGCATTTTATTTTTTTTTCATAAAAATTAAAAATATATAAATCGACTATCAAAATAGTTGACAGTTAATTCAGTAATTGACAACTAACTGAATAACTGTTGCAGCTCTTGCTGTAAAAGTTGCAATTCTTCTGACAGTTGGACAAAATGTTCTGGCACTGACTTGTTGAAAGTTTGATAACCAATGTATTTCTGTGTTTTGTTCGTTTGTTGCTAAAAGCAGAAGCCGTAAGAGCTAAAAAAAAAAAATGAAATGCCAAAACATGCAGTGCCTCGAATGGCCACTTGAGGCTAGCTCCAAAAACAAGTACATCCCAATAAACACTAATGTTAAAACGTCCAGCTTACATTGGAAATTAACACATTTTTAGCTCAGTACATAAATTATTTGGGTTCTATAGAGAACTTTTCAGTTCATGACAACCATACAGGGGATGATTTTTGTTATATAATTCAGCTATTTAAGTTGGATTAAGGCCTATAATTATGTGCAGTTAAGGGTGTGCTTGGTTCATTGCCCCCTTCAGCTCATCTCACGCTCCACATCTTTTTTTTGGATGCGCCTGGAGTTAGGAGGAGTCAGGCACCGCTGAGATGGCGACAGCTGGAGTCACCACAGTGAGCTTCAAAACAGCTCTGCAGGAAACCTAAGGGTGACTTCATGGAGAGTTCATCCATCTTTATACAGTCTGTGTTTGTTGCACAGAATGATCCAACAAGTCGTCCTTGAAAACTATTTAGAAAAAGTCAGGCACGTTCAGATGATGCTTAGCAGGTGACTGAATGAACCATCTCTCCATCACGGGTAAATTCACATCTAAAACGTGCTAATAGCTAGTATGCTGATTGGTGCAACCGACCGTGGATCGGCCACAAGCACATAGCTCCAAGTCTTGGGAGATGGATTTTTGCATGATTTTGATCTTTTAAGAATCCTGCTTCCACACAAGGTGAAACTCAAGTACCTTACAGAAGTGCCCTTGAAAAGATTATTATCTTTAGGAGTCCATGTCTAAAGAGATGAGTCAGACTTCCCCACCTCTTACACGTCTCTCATTCTGAAAACGTCATCTAGCTCTCGGGCTGGTTGTTCCGTCATTACTTGTACATTTACTTGTCGGATGATATTTTGACAAAGCAATTTCTTTGAGAGATAGAGGGACTGTGCAATGACACGATGACTGGAATAACTGAACACTCACATAATTTACTTCTGTCATTCACAAAGAAGCTGTTACAGTAATTTTAAACGACTTGCTTGTTGTTGTTTTTTTTTGTACTGTCCAATATTTCTCCCAACAAAGTTCACTTTTGCTTATTTATATGCTGAGTATTGCCTCTGTCCAGAGTGTCGTGGAGAATGTAATCCAATCCAAGTATGACAGGTATAAAATTAAATTTATGAAATCAAGCAGACCAGACCAAAGCAATCTCTTTGTTTACCAAGCTGACTTGAATATTCATTACACTGAGAAAAAAAAAAACAACAACTTTCTAGGACTTGTAGATTGTGTATCTTGCTTTATACAAAGCGCCTGTAATCAGTGTTATGTAGCTGAAATGGAGATGACACTATTGATCTTTAGAGGTTTATTTGTGGAGAATTTTGTCATGACTTCAGGATCATGCGGTTTGCCTTTTTATTGATGATGTAGGGGTTTTTTTGTTGTTGTTTTTTAGCTTAGAGTGCAGAATGTAGCGAATGGCAGCATTAGCAGGGATGCGGATATTATGGCAATGTCACGGTAAAGAGGGTGTTGAAATTGACTATCATGGCATCTGGGAAAGTAATTTTCAGTAAACATCCAAAAGAAACCATTACTTAAACTAGTGTTTACTCATCTCTGGCGTTAAAGTTTATATACATAACCAACTAAAACCTTCATACGTAAAGTAAGGGAAAGGCTTTGGCCCTGGTTTTAAATCTCAACTTTTGGGTAGAGATATAAATCAGCAGTTTGACAAACCCCATGGTTTTTCATGCCCAACCACTGACAATGATCTTTTTGCAGTTGTGGCTCAGGTGGTAGAGCAGTTGTTCTCTGATCGTAAGGTTGGCGGTTCGATCGCCGCCCCCTCCGCAGTCGAAGTGTCCTTGGGCAAGACACTGAACCTGAAGTTGCTTCCAATGGCAGGCTAGCACCTTGCATGGCGGCTCTGTCGCTATTGGTGTATGAATGTGTGTGTGAATGGGTGAATGAGAAAACATTGTAAAGCGCTTTGAATGCTGCTAAGGTAGAAAAGCGCTGTATATGTGCAGACCATTTACCATTTACCATTTTTGCTCAAATGCAGGCCATTTTAAGGTGGTCTAAACCTTTAGATGTCTTCCGATAGCAGGGACAACACCTGTAGAACCACTTTCAGGGCCGTTTGAGGAGGAGAAAAAAAGTACAGACTTGAAGCTGAATACATCTTAGCAGCCCAGAATCAACTGCTATGGGTGTTCGTTAAAGTCTGAGAAGACAATGAGTGCCATTTTTCCTGCCCTCTTGGTGTCCTTCTTGAGTCTTCTCTTCTCTTAACATCAGCATCAGCAACATTAAATTCACCATACAGGCTAACATATTTTCCACTTGATCATGAAAGTCGAGTTACGTCCAGTAACTACTATTTATCTTTCTTTTGCACACTCTGAGTTAACATTATAGTCAACGCTGTTAGATTTTACACCACAATCACAACTGAAAGGCTCAAAGGGCTTATTTTCAGGGCAATCTCCATAAACATTTGCTCCACTTTGTGCCTGTCTTGGGTTGCTGGTTTGAGTTTCTTTAAATAATGGCAAGTGAAATGAAGCAGATCATATCAGAGTTGGAGCCACTAAATGTTGAACAACAGCTACTTTAACCGACATGACTACAACAAAGAAAACAGAGAAGGAACCATTTGAGTACATACACAGATTGGCAGATCTCTGAAAACAGCATACATGGGCAGAATACTGACTGTTGCCAGATTTGTTCACAGCCCATTACGTATAACATTTAGTTTCACAGAAGCATTATCTTTGCACAAATTGACGCGTCATCTTCATACAGACCAAGCAGAGGAACAGTTCTTGCCGTCTGTGTTGCTGCAACATGTATAGTTAGATTTTTGGTGAGGTGTGAGCAACGCCATAACTAAGGTTATAACAGTGGTTTTACCTTATGACTGCTTGTGCTATCACTGTAAGAGCCTGCTTGTTAGGAAAGTAAAAGGTCATTTGAAGAGCTTGAACAAATGCTGTTTCATTTTCAGGTGAGGAAGGCCTAAAACTGAGATTCTGGGTTCAGACACTATAGTAGCATCTTGTACATGTCCAAACACATACTTGTTAGTGTTTGTATTTTCACATAGTCTTGAAATGTGTCACCATTGGTTGACAAGACAATATGCCACTGTCCCAGTTTCCCAGACTGACACATCCAGACTGTTGTACCTTGATGCTTCCACTATATGTAGTTGAGCGTCAAATACAAGGCACAGGGTAAGAAGTTGGGAGTACAAAAATGAGCCAGTTGATGTGTTAATAGCATTTGATAGGACGCCTCCTGTTAGCCTGCTTTTGGAGGTTTTGCAGTTGACACCATATGCATTATACTGCCCCAGATCATAATACCCCTTCCTTAATGCTTTTTTGTGCACATATTGGATAAAGGGAATATTATTTATAATGCCAGTGAGAGGATTAAAGATTGGGGGGTCTTAAATCCTCACTGCAGAGGGGATACAGGCGCATTGACTTGGTTAGAATAGAAGTGAATTAAGCTGAATTGAATTGTTCCCAAATCACAACGAAGCTGTCTAAAATCAACAGAATGAAACGTGAATTTTGTTTTTTTAACGTTTGGCTTTTACACCCCTGCGTTTGCATGCCAATTCACCCCCCCTTTCTTTGCTCTGTGGCATTTTCCTTCTCAGAGCAGGTGAAAGAGGATACAGATGAAATTCTGCCTGTCTGTCAGCTCTTTGTAGGGGAAAAGATTTCTCCCAAAGAGCAGCTTTATGCGCTGCCGACTGCCGTGATTAACGTATTTACAGGGAGATAAAGGGAGAGAGGCGGAGAGCCGGACAGGGAGAGAGAGAAATCAGGCGAGCACTCATTGAAACTCGATGAATTAGATTATGGGAGTCAGCCGCACACAGAATGAACATGCGTATTAGCGCCTATTGTCAGGAGGAGGAAGGGTCGATGGAGTTGAGCCCGGTTTAATTCAGCTGTCAAGGAACATTTGAATTCCTGCGTGACTGTTGGGGAAGTGAAATGTGGCGCACATGTTGGAGTAAGGACTTGTTTTGTCTGAGCGGATTTGACGCTCAGTCAACATGGCAGAGTTGTGCTGGTCTAATCCATGCGGCGGTGCTTTGCGGAGGGGCTTCCAGACAGCGTTAATTAACCCAGAGGTCGATTAATATTGTAACTGTGAGCATGGGGAATTGCGGCCTTCCTTTGACTGGGACATCTCCAGAGCGTGTACAGTGACAGTGTGTTTGCGAGACGGCGCGTGTGCTAAAAAGTCGTGTGCAACATCTGTCTGCATAAGTCTGTCTGTGCATGGGAAGAGAAAGCATGATTCTCTTCCCTCTGCTCATTCTTTTTGATTAATGCATTAATGGCCGGCACTGAGAGTCCCATTACACCGGAGCGTGCATCTCGTGCGTGCGTCTGATAGTTTGAGCGGGAAGCGTAATGTTTGTGTGCACTCTCCTCCTCCTCCCCGCCCTTCCCTGTGCTTTCATCTCCCATGTGCCGTCGCATCGCTCTGCCCTCAGTGTTCCTGCCTCTGACACCAGGCCATTTCACAAGCCGCTTCAAAGGCTCTTCTCTCTTCCAGTCACTGTCTCTAATTCCCCACTTTCTCTTTCCGATCTCATAACTTTTGCTGCAAATGGCCTTTAAATCTTTCTCTCGCTGCCTTTCCCCCCCAACGTTCTAATGATTCATTCCGACTTTGTAGGCCTGTGCTTGCAATTTGTAACATCAGTAGCACACACGTACCGTTCTTTGGGCTTTATAAATGCTTGTAAAAATGTACACCAAGCACTGTATGGTCAGTAAAATCTTATCTTTATGCTATTCTTTCCTGTTTGCTCAGTCACCTTTTTCCCTCCCTTTTTGAACAATTTCGGGTTTCACTCTCTTCGTCATTTCTCTCCACCACGCTGCATTTCATCATTCATCCCTCTCTTTCTCCTCTCTGTCCTCCTTCTCTCGTTGCCTTCTCAGCTTTTCTTCTGTTGCTTCTGTTTTTTTCTCCCTCTGGGGATCAAACACCTTTGCTCTCATAACAAAGTGGCAGTAATCCCCTTTTTAAGTTTACTCCTCTGCTTGCGTATCATTTTAAGTCCTTTTCTCCAATTGTCTTCTACTTCTGTCATCCCACAGCTTTCTTTGCTCAAGCACCTTTACATTTTCCTCCTCCCTGCTGTGTACAGTAGCTCTTTGCTACTTTGAACTCAAAGCCTGATTCTCTTCTTTTTTAACTTTCCTGTTGTCCCTTTCCTACCTTTTCTTTTCCAGATGAGATCGATATGTTGGAGCGTCTCTGGCTGTCGGGTATCTGCCACAATGATAAGATTGAGGTATAATGTTTTACACGTTTTCTTCATCAGCCTGTTACACGTTCATCCTCTCCACTGATTTTATAACACACTTAATGTTAATTTTTGTCATTTGATCAGTATATAACTAAGTGAGATTAGGGTAGCACAACATTGTGAAAAACACAATTGCAATTTTTTGGTTCTTTACAGTATAAAAATAGCAATGTGTAAAAAAATATAGGCATTTAGGTATTTTCAGCAGATGACTTGAACAAATCTAGATTTTAGAACAATGAGGGAGATTATAGAAAAAAAAAAAAAACTTACTGTGTAGACTTTTTTGAGAGTGATCCATTTCTCATATATGCAACACTAGCAAAGGCATTAAAAACTTTTATTGCTTTGCATGGCCCTGCAGATCTGGCTTTGTTCACACGAAACAGAGCTTTTTGATGCTGATTTAAAGGGTCAAACAAATTAATGTAGTGACAACAATTGCAAGAGACTGCTGACAGAGTATTGGTTTTTGATGGACATCATTCGTCTGTAGCGGAAATTTTGTTGTGCACACATGGATGCAAATTCTGTAACTTTTAAATAAAGTTAACCAAATTCTGAGAATCGTTAAATCAGAGTAAATGATGTTCTCTTGTTGATTAGTCATTGAAAATAAGAATACTGCAACTTTCTATTTGTATAAAGCTGCCAAAAAAAAGTTGTACCACGATTTGTTCGAGTTAGTTTGCCTTACTTCACATTGCACACACCTGCAAGATGACTGTTGCACACGTGCACATCACAGTATCTATGGTAAACAGTTGACACATTTATTTTTTGTCTAACCAACATGGATCCATGAGCTCCATCCAAGCTGCTGATCCTAGACCCTATCGCACACCCTGACTAGGCCCTCTGTGTTCGATTTCCTGCTGTCAGATCACCAGATCTCACCAAAACCAGTCACCAAACTAATTTCAACTTTCATAGTCATCTTACTTACAGCACCTACAAACATCCTGTATGACCTGAAAAACAATGCCACCTTAAGCTTTATTTGAATTGATAGTAATTCTTTATACAAAAACACTTATTCCTCTTCCCCAGTTACCTTAATTGAGTGTGTATCTTTGAAAAGAGTGAATTTTTTTCCAACCTCAGAGCGACTGAATGTTAAACAAACTCCATACGTGTCGGGCACGAATGCCACCGCAGGAACCCAAAGCTTTGATATAAAGCATTAACAATTATTGATTCGATGGTGAACGCTGTCTGGCAGCTCTGAATCTTGAAAGTACATAAATTAAACTGTCTGCAAACCTCTTTGTTTGACACAAAATAGACATTTTGCGGTGACTGACAAGTTTTGGTCTTTGCTTCAGTGTTTTGAGTGCACTGGCTCTAAAATATCACAGATGGGTGCTCTGACACCCAGTGACAGCAAAGGATTCTCAGTTGTACCGTTGGTTGTAATTAACTTTGTGTCTGCTGTCGGGGAGACAAATTGCCCTTCATTAGAAATAAATACACTCTTCTGTCTCATCTCTGTTCCTGTGATTATATTTTCGTTTTTACCCATTTTTACCCATTTTCTTTTATCTTTTCTCTTTATTAACATTTTTCCTGTTTCCATTTGTTCCAGGTGATGAGCAGTAAGCTAGACATTGACAACATGGCGGGGGTCTTCTACATGCTGCTGGTGGCCATGGGCCTCAGCCTCCTGGTATTTGCTTGGGAGCATCTTGTGTACTGGAAACTACGGCACTGTGTTAAGCGATCTGGTGGGATGGATTTCCTCCTGGCTCTCAGCAGGGTAAGAGACACATTCAGCCCTCCCCAGTGACGAAACATTTCCCAGACAAACAAAAGAAGTATTTATGTGAGGTCCTCACTTGAAGACCTTTCACAATAACCATCATCTCTGTTTTGTCTCTGTTTAACTGTAGGGAAAAAAAAGTCATCCAGTCGTGGATTCCTGACATAAAGTTAATTAGGTTTTTAACAATGTGAAGAAAACTGACAGCAGAAACAGATGCCACACAAAACAAAAGTTTTGCCTGATGATTTCCTCTGAAAAAGATCAAGCACCAAAGTACTGGCAATGAATGAAGTTAGACAGTTTGCCTGAAACTTTTTTAAAAAGCTCTGTCTCATAGAGTAGATGTGCAAAGAGTTCCTTTGTCGCCACACATACAAATTTTGCAACCTCATGACAGCATATACAGTCAAAAAAAGAATGAGTTGAAGTCTGCGATTCTGGAGAAAGAGTGTTGATACTTTGAAGAAAGGATGTTTGTCCATATGAACCAAATCTCCACAAAATGATGTTTCTATACAGTTACACTGCATTCTCAAATAGGAAACATATTTTCTGCTGGATTATGTTTGTTTGTTTGTAGCAAATCACAAATATTTTCCCACTGGTTTTATTCCTTCCCCGTTGCTCCTTTTCACCAAACTAATTATATACACCCTGGTAACCCAGCAAATGGAAGAGAAGCTTTAAACATGTAGTGAAAGAGTCACATTTTAACCCAAACCATGACATTATTTATCATCTTAACCAAGTAATTTTGGTACCTACCCTTAACTTAGAGTCATAGAGTAAACAACAAAATAAAACAAAACTTTCTTCAGAGTCTCACAGGAAGTGAACTCTGGTCTTCTGGGTAAAATGCCAGTAACTGGTTTCCATCCAACCCTGCTGCCTCTGAACTCAGACTTTGTTGCTCTTTCAAACTGGGCACCTTTCCCACCATCTAATTAAGTTTACTTTTTTAACAAAATTGCCATTTCTGCAAAAACTGCAAAAGGGATTTGAGAATGCAGTTTAGTTGTATAGGAATGTCAGGGTTGCCTTATAGCATTATTTTTTTCCTCGTAGAAAAGTGCTTTCCTGGGAAGCACTTCATCAAAAAAGCACTCCAGCACTGTAGGTGGGTTTTGTGTTTATGACAACAAGATCTTGACAACCTATCCCCATGCTAACCGTGGCTGTATGATAAATTAGCATTACCCCTCATTGTGATCATTTCTGCTTGATGTATCATACAGCTCAGAAAAGACAAGCAGCTTAGGAGAATAAGCTTCTCCTCCATTTTCTTGTGTACCAGGGTGATGATACCTGCCAATATGATCGCTTGCCTGAAAATGAGCTATCATGACAACATTAGCGCCTTCCTGAGAAGTTATGGGATTATCCAACACAAAACAGATGCACAATAAAGGTGAAGGGCTATTAAAAAGAAAATGCTGTGTGCAGCACTTTTTCTCTGGTTGGTCACATATAGTCTGTCCTCATGGGGAACAATTAAAAAAGCATGTCGGTGCTCAGAAAACAAAGCTATGTGAACACACAACATTAGATAGCTAACATCTCCCCTAACTCTCACTTTTCACCCATCCTGTAAACAAGCTTAAATGTGAACTGGAATAATCAATGGATTGGTCCAAGCTACTTTTTATGTTTCCCCATTTACAGAGCGAGAACTGAGTACAAAAAATGCTCACACACAACAGACAGCGAGAAGACCATGTTCATCAAATTTGACAAAAATTGTCTTGAATTCGAATCATCGACTCCACTTTTTACCTTCCCCACATAAAACATTTTTGTCACAAACAGACCTGTCATAAGGGAACAAAGCTATTTCAGTCTGCTAGGTAGGATACAACCAAGAATTATGCATAAAATCCCAAACATTGCATTTAATCTTTCACTTGGAGTTTAATACATCAAGTTTGTTGCACCACAACATAATTTAGTAAACCATGTTATTCTCACTTGCTCAGGTTAATTAAATTATGGAAATATGGAAATATTTCCAATGAAAACATTGCAGTGTAAAAACTACTTAGGATGCCTCTCACACTACCTTCTGCTGTAGCAGGAGACGGACTATATGTGTTCTGGCTGCATTTACTCATCCCTAAGTCCCATGAAACAAAACCAGAGATTTATACAGTGTCTCCCAAAATTAAAAAACAAACAAACAAACAAACAAATGAACAAATATCCTGCCAGGGACTGAGAAAACCAAAGGAAATAAACTCAGTGGCATGGGTGGTTTTTAAATTCTCATTTCAGTGACACCGAAGCAGATGATCTCACTCATTTGCACACCCTCAACCTGAGAAAGAAAAACTAATGAGCGAAATAAGCTGCAGATTCATCACGGAGTGCTTGAGGAGCACTGGTAAATGATTTATGCTGAGCAGATGTTGGGATAGACCGAAAGTGTTGGGATCTCCTCGTTCCCTCTGTGGAATGGACTGATAATAAATGAACATCCCTCACTGATTGCAGCCATGAGGTCCACTTTATTCAGACAAATAGAGATATAGATGGAGGAAGGTTAATGAACAGATACAATCAAGATATGGATTGCACGAAAGTAGGTGCCACTCAGTATCGCTACTTGTTTCTGGCACTCGGCATGGACAAGGAGAGTAAAGCCAAAAAAAGAGGGGAATCAGCGATGTGTATCCTTGGCGTGATTCCACAGAGAGCCCAAAGGGTCCAGGGCAGACTGATCACTTTGCTGTTGCACAGCTATTTTCTTTTAGTGCCAATACAGCTTCTGTAAGTTCACCGTGGGGTCATGGGAATATTTAGTACAGATGTTGGAGTGAGAAAAGAGAGAGGAAACAAGAGGGAAGTGATGGGAACAAGAGGAGGTATCAAAGAGGGATGGGAGCGCGATGGATGAGGCAACCGGGGAGGGAAAGTGAAGAGCAACCAGACAGCGAGGGAGGGAGAGATAAGAAGAGAGCAGTCGAGGAGACAGCTGGAGGTTTGGATGGCGGAGGTAGTGAAGTATAGCGAGCGATGGTGGGGGAGGCCGGAAGGAGGTGAAGGAGGGAAAGAAACCATAGGGACAGAAAGGAGGAGGGATGGCAGAGGTGAGGCACAGAGGAGGGGAGACTGTTGAAGTGGGAAACAGGCTTCATGGAGCACTGCAGAGATATTCTCATTTGTCAGGAGACGCTGTGATGCTCAGCGTGTCAGTGCTAGTGGTTGTAAGAGTAACACAACTACGCTGGAATGACAACAATAGATGGTGATTTATTACCTCCTCCTGCAAGACAATGCAGAGAAAATGGCTAATTTATGCCGAGTGTTGAGTGCTGTAATTACACTATTAAAAAAAAGGAACATTACAGTGCTTGTTTCTGACATTATGCCTCCAACATATGCACAGACTTCTCGAGGGCAACTAAATCAAGACTCTACTTTCAACAAGGCAGAATCATTGTTTTTGCATATAAAGAATCAGCAGTTCAAACTCTTGACTGCGCTATGTTTTACGGTGCATCGGGGAGCAGAGCACCACATGATGTGGTCTCGTGGGAAAACAGATGGAAACAAAATGGAGACTGTGGTGCAACAACTTCCTAAAATGCTAATGAAAGTTTGCAGCGAAACAAACAAAAGCAGAAAGGTAACCGATCGGGAGGAGAACATGGTCGGGGAAATATGGTAAGCGTGGTTTATCTGTTCTTCTGCAAGAACTGGAGGTGGGATTTTAACTATAGGGATCAACAGATGTGAGTTTTTCAGGGCTGATGTCAGTTATTAGTACTCAAGAAACATTGAATATTCTGATGTCAGGTACTCGTATTCAATACAGCGTGTGATAGCAGAGAACCTTTCATTCATAACAATATTTCTTCATTAATTAATTAATTAATTACTATATCTGAATACATACAATAGAAACAAGATTGGTTGATTGGGATTGTACAATTTGCCTGTGGCAGGTATGTTTGCTGTTCTGTTTTTTTTGTGTTTTTTGTCTAATCTTTCACTTTGCCACTATGAAGAGTACCTGCAATGAAATGAAAATGTTGTGCTTCTTTCTCAGTTTTGCAGGTTGTAGCCCTGCTAGACAAGCATGTCTCTCAGATAGAGCAGACTGTTAAAGTTCATCTTGCTTTGAAAGGTTGTTACAGGTACTCCAGATAGTGTTAGCTACAGGCCAAGAGGCACAGCAAACCTCTCAGTGACAGCATTAGCCCAGCACTGTCGGCAAAATACATTCCAGTTGCACTTACACTGTGAATTCTGCTTGTTATTTTTAGTGTAAAACATTATTTTCAGTGTAACATTGAAACATGCTTGTGAAAGACTGCTGTGTTTATTACACCTTCAGCAACCTTCAGTGCTACCTGACCATCGAAACGCTCATTAACTGGAGCTGCTCCGCTTAGAAAAGGTTATCGCCTGTCTCCGTTTGTAAACAGTAGCTGTCATTGTTGATTGGCTGTTACTTGTAACAGCCAATCGGATCATTCTGTGGACAGGACATTGCTTGAGACAACAGAGTAGCTATAGATAGAGACGCAGTTGCATCAGAGGCACAGCAGCTCATTTACTTTATTTTATCAGTAATTGCAAAATATAAATAATAATATGAATGAATGTAAAATATCAGCCAGGCCAAGTACCAGTCAATCTCTAAGTTTATCGGTCAGTTGTGATATCTGTAAATAAAGTTCATCTCAGCTAAAATTCTTAGCATTACTCACCAACAATATCTGCTGCTCCCGGCACTAGCGTGACATTGTAGAGGCTGAGGATGAGGCCAGATGAGGCTGCAAGCACTTCAGTAGAGTTCCGTTTGGGTTTGTAAGCCCATTGCATTGCCAAACCATCTGGACCAACATCAGCTCAGACCAAGATCATAGACCAGATTTCTTTTTTGATTGTCAAGAGGGTGGAAAGGGGATAAATCAGCTTGAAACTCCTGCAGTGTAAACCTAACCTTAAAATAAAAACACATTTTAGCACAGGTTAATGAAATCATAGAACACTCTGACTCCAGCATCCTTAAAAAAAGACAACATTACCCCAATTTTGGCATGTAAACTGGCAAAATTTTACTTTGTAGACTCAAATAAGAGTATAAAAAAATAAATTCTTAAAAAAACAAGTTTAAGTTTGTAGTTTAACACTGAACTTTTTTTTTTTTTTACTGCTCTCACATTTTACTTCAATGTAAGACACTTTCACTTTTCTCTGCAATATAAAGTCCCACACCTCTATAGAAACAGCCCAACCATGGCTAGAAGTACAGAGACATGAACAATATTTTATGTGTAGTATGATACAGTTCTAATGCCATAAATCATAACAATTAATAGTGTCATTTTCCCTTTTACCGTCCTTTTCATCCCTGCTTGTGGGTTTTGGGGTTCAGAAGGTCATGAAATGAAATCAGATACTTTAAGTGTTTGACCAATAATTCATAAATGGGATACTTAATGTTTAGCAGTAATCTTTAATTTAGACTTGTGTCTTTTCCCTACCTACAAAATTCACATAAAAATGTGTTTCAAGTCCAGCTCATAAGTTTGTCAGGATAAATAAGGCTTCAGTCAGGTTGCAGATCTCTTGGATTTGTGTACGTACTGACGCGAGGCCAAAGTGCCATTTCCTGAACACCTTGATAATTTATATTGACCATCTGAGTGAAAATCCATTGTGTCCTTTGCAGCCTCTGATATTCACACAGATATCCTCTCTTGCGCCTCCATGCATATCCTTTGGAGTGCAATTTCCCCCAGCATTTTTTTTTCTTGCATAAGAAAACTCTTATCTGTACAGTTCCTCATTCTGAGTATAAGAACATCAATTTTATGCAATGGATGCCTTCCCAAGACCAGTTAGCTTCTATCTCCAAAGCTACATGCTGTGCTTGCTTTAAAGTCTCTGCAGCTGGCCTCCGTGGCTTCCTTTAACCCAATCAGTGACTCACCCGAGTTTCAATTTCACAGTGTGCTGCGTCCCATGCTCTGGAGACTGCGATAGCACTTCTTACCACTGGGACTGCTGATTCATGTGTCCGGAAGGACCATTATTACAGTCTCTCCATCAGATCTGGGTCCCGGTAGGGAACAGTGATTTACAAGAGGCCCCACACATTTTGTCATTAAGATGTGACAGATATCGGTGGGTCATATGAATCATTTTCACATACAAGGAATAATAGAGTTTTTTGTGATTTACATGGCCCTTCCCGGTCCTGCTAATTGAGTCCCATCTTTCTACAGAGAGGTGTAAATATGAAAAAGGAGAAACAGCAGCAAGGCACAGTAGAGACAGAACTGCTCATCTGACAGGAACTTTAAAATTGATTGACTCTGCTTGGGATTTTAAATTTGAAAAGATGTCATGAGGCGCTCATAATTTACGCACATTTCTGACTCTTTCATTTCCTGTTTTCTTCATATCAAGTAATGCTGAGTGTTGCTGCTGAGATGGAAAAGTGTTTTCCTCAGTTTATTAAAAACCAATTGAGAACGATCATATTTAAACTTGAGTGGCAGAAAATAACAGCAGAAAGACACACAAAAAAGACAGCCTGACCTAATATGTCCTTGTTAGAACCAACTACAGAAATTACCACCAAATTTTATTAAAATTACAAAATTACATCTGACAGTAAATGTAGTTCATTCTGTACTTTTGCCAGTGCAGCAACCAGTAAAACTTGAAAGTAAACTTGAGATTTAATATTTCTCAATTCTTCTGCATTTACCCCTTTCTTTTATGATAGATTCATATTTCTGAAGTGTTCCCCAAAAAGCAGATTTCTGCTCTTACTGCTCCACTTGTTCTTTGCTTTGATAAAGTAAGCGCTTCTCCTTCAAAGAAAAGAGAACAATAGTGCAACTCATCTAAAGATTTAATCTGGTCTGTTTTTTCTGCTACTGAAATGTACTTCAGTTAAAATCAAAGAAAACATACATTTTAATCATAATTCATGCACTGGAAAAGAAATGACAGAGCATGGACACATGAAGCTATTTTTGTTTCAGTTAGGTAAACAGACTGGCAGCTGAAAGAAAACAACAGTTTGCTTAAAATGCAGCGTCAGTCAGCATTTGTTTTATTTGCACAATGAGAGAATAGGTTTTGTAGCTTTTACTCTCCCCTGTTGTTTTGACTCCTCTCCAGAAGCTGTATACTCTCTGCACATAGCTCCCTCTACAATTGTTTTTCCACAGTGCTTTTGGAGAAAACACAGCCCTGTTCCAACTGAGTGACACTTTGTTTGCTGAAAGCTTTGTTTTCTTTGATAGTACGAGAATTGACACTCCAAGAAGCCTAGTAAACTCAGTCCAAAGTTTTTCCAAAACTCTCATTAATATTTAATGGTCAGCACTCCCTGTTGTCTGCCTTTATAGGAGATGTGGTGGCTCCGAGAACCTCAGGTAGAGAGAAACCATCTACAGCGATTTCCCAGTATTCTCAGGGAGAATTAAGTTGTTTTTTTTCCCAGAAAAAAATATATTTTTGTGTGAAATGTGTCAAACTGACCAAGTTGCAGTCTGTATTTATCCAATATACTGAATAAAGATAAAATAATATAGAGTTGTAAAATGTTGTAGCTCTGAGAAATGTAAAGGTTTTTCTTGATGCAGGAACCTCACAGGTTTAACTGGACCCTCTGTGAGGTATTTATAGCAGCAGCTTGAAGGTATTTTTTGTGTGAAAATGTAAAGCAAGTTAAACTATAATGATAAGATAACCTGCCTAATGTTGTATAGTCCCCTCCTCATGGGACCTCTGGTGGTGTCATGTGGTGTCTGGCATTGGATCCTTTGGGTCCTGTGGGTTACAGGGTCAGACTTGTTCCAGCACATCTTGTGGATGCTCAACCAGATTGATATCTGGGGAATTTGGTGGCTGGGGTAACACTGTAGGCTCTTCATTGTGTACTTTGAACTATTCCTGAACAATTTTTGTGGTGTATGGAGGTGCATTGTTTTGCCGGGTGAGGCTGCTGCTGTCACGGTGTTCCTTGAGAAGGTGCACTTGTTCTGGAACAATGTTTGTCTAGGTGCTATGTGTCAAAGTAGCAACCACATGAATCCCAAGACCCCAGGTGTCTCAGCACAACATTGCATTGTGACGACATGAGCAGTGTTACCTATGTAAGGGTAATCCACGCACTGGAGTTGTTGTTTTGTTTTTGTTTTTTTTAATGCTGTGGTTGATCTGGGTACATGCATTAGTTGCTTTAGTTTATATAGTTATAGTAGTATAGCTTAACATCACTTAAGAAATGAAGCCTTTGTTGATTCTCTCAGTTGTCTATAACAGCCTATGGAATGAGTTTTATGTAAAAGACTCATTATTTTTATATATGGCAAGTTGGAAAAAAGTTAGTAGAGTTCAATGTAATTGACATTCTGTAGTTTACTAATAATATTTTTGTACAACTTAGATTGACTCATTCTGTAAGAAGTAGCTTATTTGTGTGTTCTCTGTTTTCGCACTTGGTATTAATCAAAGCACTTTCTCACCTGTTACACCGAAACACTTTCATTTTAGTCTAAAGTGTGATGATTACTGCCTGTTTGTGGTGGTGGTTACAAATTACGGGTGGGCTGGGACAAAATAAGTGAAAGAAGAATTAACTGAAGAATGGATCCGCTACTTTCAAAACATCGACACATTTTTATCGTAAATGCAGCATCAACAATCTTTATGTTGTGTATTTCCTGCATAGCCTTCTGAATATAGCTTTTACATGGTTTGTGTAGATATCAGATCAGAGCTACTCTATGGATTTACTTTTGAAAATTGGGCATGTCAGCCTCTCTGTGTCTCTCTGTCTCTGACACATACACACAGTTCCTTCTTATCATACTTGGCAGCCTGCTGGTCTAATTACAATCTCTCTGTTATCTCTCCACCCAGGGGATGTACAGCTGCTGCCAGTTTGAGGATGAGACTGCTCCAGGAGGGAGCAAAAGCACTTTGCCCCAGTACCACACTGTGACCACCATGCCTGCTGCACCCCAACAACACCTTGTTACAGCCACAGTCAACAACACGACTGCCATTGCCATGGTGCAGCAGCAACAGCAGCAGAAGCACCACCAACAGCAACAGGGACAGACTTATACCACTATGCTACCCGGATCACCACCAACTACTGGACACTCAGCAATGGCTCTTGGTCCCTCAAATAGCCCCTTACTGGAAGGCCCTATGCCTTGCTCCACTTTCTTGCCACGCCATGACCGCAGACTGGCTGTGGTTGATCGCTGGAACAGGCAAAAGCCAGAGAAAGTCATGAGCGCAGGCAGTGGTGGAGGTGTGGGTGTTGGGGGAATAGCAGGAGGGATCACTGAGATACAGGCCCAGCAGCAGTATCAGCAGAGCCTTGGACAGCACTGGAGCTTGCAAGGAGGAGTTGCAGGTGGAGCAGGGGCAGGAGGTGATACAGGACTAGATGAATATAAGCGCTACTATGGTCCTATAGATCCGGAGGGGTTAGGCGCTAACTCGGATCAACAGGTAGTGGGCCCCCAGCAGACTCCCAAAGCCAATTCTCGAGGCCCCAAAGCCTCAGGAATGCCAAGGCTGCCTCCAAAAGGCCCCCAACAAGGCCCAGCGCACTTAATTCCCAAACCTCCTCCACCAATCCCATCTTCTCCACGAAGGCCTCCCTTCTGGCGACGAGGAAGTCTCGCTCAGGCAAGGAGAAAAGGCTCAGGAGGTCCTTTGTATGAGAATATACTCCCCCTGGGGAGGCGAGGAGGTGGGAGGTATGGAGCAGGTGATGGAGGTGGAAGGAGAGGGCGTCGCCCCCCTCCACCTCCTCCTCTTCCTGTCCCACTTTCCTCCCCAACACACACCCCAACGACTCCCTCCTCACCATGCCGTTTCTACTCCTCCTGCTCCAGTGCCTCATCTTCTTCCTCATCCTCCACCTCATCCTCATCCTCTTCTTCATCCTCTGTGTCACTCTCTCGATCAAATTCTCCCTCTTCTTGCACCAGTGACAGCTCCTATAACTCCTCACTGAGTTTCCGGTATCGAGCAGGTGATTTTACGGTAGATGACGACTATGACTCAGATCTCCTTACAGAGGAGTCAAGCCTCCTCCTTGGGTCACGGAGGAAAATTCGTTCACGCCGCATGTCATCGCGATCACTGCCGTGCAGCCCACCGCCTCCGCCGATCCCGCCACGCAAACCACGTCCACAGAGAGATTACGGAAGAGAGAGGACTGGCAGCCAGCTGGCCCAATTACAGGAGTGGTGGGCATCGTGGGGTGACAGAGAGCGAGGGAGGGTAGGAACAACAAGTCGAGCAGATGGAGTGGGCAGAGAGGAGAAGAGACACCACAAAGAGAGAGAGCGTGAGAGGAAGAGGAGGAAGAAGGGCCGGAAGAAGAAGAAGAGGGAGGAAAGAGAGAGGGAACGGGAGCGAAAGCGGCGCAAAGCCAAAAAGAAGAAGAAGAAAGACGACAAGATGAGAAAAAGAGAGCGGAAGAGGTCAGAACAGGAGGGAGCAGATCCTGAAAAAAGAGAGGAACTCAAATCAGGGACACCGGACTACCCATCATACCCACCCCTGAGGCGAGAGTCCTTTCGGAAAAAGAGTGAGAGCTCAATCAGGAGCTATGGATGGAACATCCCAGGAGAAGATGAGAGGAAGGAGAGAGAGGACAAAGAGAGGGATGATGGGGAAGACAGCAGAGGAAAGGAAAGACACCACAGGCGGAGGAACAGCAAGCATTATCATAGCTCTAGCAGTAAGCCTTCTACGTCTGTCAAGTTCTGGGGAGGGGGCAACCCATCCTCTGATGCCATTCCATCTGCCTTCCTGCCCTTGTTGCCTGTCTCCTCTAAAAGGAGGAAGAGTAAAAGTTCAGACAGAGATGCTGTCGGAATGGAAGGAGAGAGGAGGCCTTTGCTGGGACGAAATGAAAGAGGTGAGATGCATTCAAAGGAGGGGTTGTCCTTCCATGAGTGGGAGTCTGAAGTAGAGGATGAGGAAGATGATTCAGAGCAGGACAGGAGGAAAGCGGAGCATGGGAAGAGGCGTGGAGGAGGAAGGACAATGTCCGATGAGGAGAGGGAACGTGATAAAGTAGTTGGGATATATTCTGATGATGATGGTTCCTCAGGAGAGTTTGGAAAGTTTGAGAGGTACTGGGAAGATCATGAAGGTAGAGCAGTGGGAGGGATTGGAGGGGGAGGCTGGTTTTTCAGTACCTATCCTTCCAGGGATAAAGCTGGCAGCATCAACAGCAGAGATGACCTGTTTCTGGAGCGAGGAGAGAGGTGGGGAACAGCAGAGAGTGGGTGGGGGTCCAGTGCAGCTGGAGGAGGAGGAGATGGAGGAGAGAGAGGTTGGGGATCAGGTTCACACTGGCCTCCGCCTCCTCTAACACCGCCACCACCCCGACGATACTGGTCAGTAGACAAACTCCACATACAAGATGAGAAGAAGAATAAACGCAAGTCAAAGGACAAGGGAAGAGGGCACGCAGCGTATTCCTCCTGTCATTCCCCTCGACATCATCCGCATGCTCATTCCTACAAATGGGCCCGTGTAACCTCAAGAAGCCAGGAAGAGCTGTACCACCACTGCCAGAGTTTTGGTGGTCCTTTGAAGCCGAAACATGACTCCTCATCCTCATCTAAACCTGATCGATCACAGAATCCATCTAAATCTGGCAGCCAGTCAAACCTCAGTATCCATCAGCGGACACAGAGAACAGAAAGGGATCGAGATCGAGATCGAGGAAGACAACCGTCCCCACCTGCAGCCCTCATTTCTAACTTGCCACCCCCACTCCCTGCCCTTCCAGCTCCTCCGTCCTCATCTCACTCTATTCACGTCCCTCCCCCAACTTCGTCTTCTTCTGTGTCATCTCCCTCCGTGGTCTCGTCCACACCGGGGGCACCCCAGGCCTCCTCCATGGCTTCGGCAAGTGCCAAACTACAGTACCAGAGATTGCGCTCGGTACCCCAACCCCAGAGGTTTCCTCAGTCTCCTCACTTACCCCTCAAAGCCAAGAGCCTTTGCTCGCGAAGGGGCTCAGCCCATTTCTCCAGCGTGGAGAGCGAGGTCTGAAGTTCAACAAGGTATCAAAAGTCATAAGAAAGCCCTGCAAGGCTGACGCCAAACAGGTGACCGGATTTGAATTTGCCTGGCAGCAAACATGGCTGCACAGCCAAGTCAGTACAGTACATGCTCTGAGCCCTTTCCTAAAGTTCTGCACAAACAAACCAGAAAGCCAAACACACCCAGCGGGGTAGGTCAAAGGAAAACAGGAGCAATCTTATGTTTACTGTTGTTTCCTTCTATTCCTCTCAGTATGTCTCAGTACGACTACAGCCACAGCACTACTTGCATTGTGAACAGAGTTAACCGATACACAAAAAGCGAATCAGACATCAAAAGTGGTACAACCGAAGGAGACTCCTTTGCTATAGTAAGTAAAGGGCTTTGGATGTTGAAGCTGAGCAGTAGTTTGTATTCAGAGGATTCTTAATGCTTACTGAGGGCTCAGGAACTTTGTAGTACTGTATGCCTGCTGCTCTCGGAAGCCTTTAACACAGAACAATGTTCTTATTTTTTTCCCTTAAACAAATCACTTACCCCAATTTTCCTTTTTCCTTAACAAACTGTTTACACCCCCGCAGAACTGTGACGCCCATCCGAGGCACCTTTGTTGTGTATTATCAATATCTTCTTGTTTAGAGTGAGAGGAGGATGATAACCATCTTGTCCTCTCTGGTATCCACTGCTTTCCTTATGTTCCTATATTTTCCCTCTTTTCTCTCCCCTCACCTCCTCTACTTCCCTGTTTTCTGTTTCTCTTTCTATTTTTCTACTCTTTTACCACTGTATCTGCAAGCCTATCTTCTCCTCATCTCTCTTGTCATCTCCTCTCCTGTCCTCCCCTCTTGGCTCCCCTCCTTGATGTGATTATTCTGTGCGTTTGTGCTTTTTCTGTGTTTGTATTCTTGACAACAGGGTAAGTCAACTGTGACTGATATTCTACTGGCTAAATGAAAAGCTGAGTGCCAAACTTAAATAGAGCTCGACATCAATCTGTACAACGTTAGCAGCTGTGTTTCCTTTTTATCTCACAAAGTATTCCATCATCAAAATATGTGCACACGCTAATACACACACACACACACACACACACACACATACACACACATACACACTTACATACATATGACAGTGCCCACAAACACTCACATACAGATACATGTAAGGACACATGCACCTGAACAAATCAGTTCATCTGTTCTCTTTCTTGAGCAATACATTATTCACCCCTGTGTTCATGTTACAGCTTTATAGTTTGAAACCTTTCCTTTCCTTCTGTGTTGTAGTTGTTGTTATTGATGGTGTTCTATATATCAAGACATGTATTAAATCTAATACAATGTAAGCACTGTGCCATACTACTCAAGCTTGCGTGCACATGAAACGTTCTCTCTCAACTACCTAACTACGACAACGGAGGCAGTGTCTGTTCCCTCCCTGTATTTGACTGAATGTAAAGTCAGCCGCCAACAAGTGCGCTGCAACAACAGTGAAGTCACTTGAAGATGGAACTTGTAGCATTTCTGACGGATAGCGTGTATCATGCCGAAATAGGGACAGGGTTGACTTCAGTTATTGTTGACGTAGCCTGATAGCCAGTATGCTCACCTTGCAGAGTAAGTCTACAATAGTTAAGAACTAGAGCTACAGTGGTTTAGAAATTATTTCATCACGCTATTTGCATTCAGTTTTCTCCTGCATGAGGGTGACGTGGCACCAAGGCTACAATTCAGCAAAGATTCGTAAAACTAATCGACTTAGGTTTGCTTGCCGTGAAGCAGGAAATATGCGTGTGATACGTTGGGTGGCGCTACACAGATTGTTAGACAAGGTGCAGGGAAATAAATACTTACAGCCTTATGCTAATCGCTCCTGCCATGTGTTTTGTCTAAAGTATGACAGTATGTATTTTAATCAACATGTCTGGACCGTGTGATCAGACAGGAATTTGACTGGTGCCAAATTAGATGCAGTGCGAGCGCCGTTTTGATGTCAAAGAGACTGTGCCTGTGTTGGATACTAGCAGATGGTTTCTGAAGAGATGTTGGATCTGAGTGATGCTATATGAAATACACAGTAGCACCTCCTGTGATGGTTTTTTCTTCTTTTTTTTTTTTCCTTTTAAGTATTTCTCACCTTGTAAATGTGTAACCAAGAGCTATAGCTTTTTAAATCCATGACCGAGCTGTCACCAGCAGTTACACTCCGATGTCAAGCAGTTTAGAGTAGTCAGTTATAATTATCAACATTAGAATTTAGCGTCAGGACACTGGACATCAGTGGAGTATTAGTGAAGAGGAAAGAGCCGCTGGCACGACACTGTTGGTCTGTTTTCAGTTGGTCAAAACGCCTGAGCCATCCTTCCCGTAAGTCTGGTCAGCTCATGCTGTTTGCCTGGAACTGCATCTGAGCCATAATTTACTT
Source organism: Stegastes partitus (assembly GCF_000690725.1). NCBI lineage: Eukaryota > Metazoa > Chordata > Actinopteri > Pomacentridae > Stegastes > Stegastes partitus. The sequence goes on along the minus strand of NW_007578158.1, from coordinate 96,063 downwards.
CAGCTGAAGAAAACAAAAAGAGAACTTAAGTTTTTGACATAAACTTGTTGTGTAGAGTTTGTCTGACTTTCTTTAAGAAAAAAAAAATCTATATATATATATATATATATATCATATATATATATTTGTGGCGGTGGGTAGCATTAGAGAAAATTGTTGTTTAGCATCTTGATATTTGGAGATATTGTTTCTCATTCCAAGTCTATTAAATATAAATATCACATCAACACTGACAACAAGGAAGTTCTTCAGTTGAGATCCGAGATGTACTTTCTTTCAAAAAGATTCACTTCTATTGGAGACAGTGGTAACGGTTATGCAATCAGAGACTTGCACAAAATTCTGTAAAACCAGAAAAATCATCAAGTGTGATATGCCTCTGCGCATTCACACCGCAACTGAAGTGCCCCACGTACAAACAAACTTTTGGGCTCATTTGGATTTTAGCGTGTTGAAGCTGTTACAGCATCAGCGAAAAACCGTAAACTTGCAATGGCACGCTGTCTCAGTAGCGCAGCAGCTGCTAGCGGTGTGATCACAAAGCTTGGGTGAAAAAAAATTAGCCACTGATCTTTCCTTCTTTCCCCTTCTCCTCTTTTCTCCTCATGTCTATCCATTGTATTGGTGCGTGTCTGCTATTGTAAAGCTGGTCTGTTTTTAAAAAAGAAGAGTACCTGTGGATATATTTATTTCATCTAAAAATGAAAAAAAAAATAGCATATCTAAATATATATGATAGTATATTTCAAGACTCTAAGATCTATGTTATATAAGTTTGTCTACTAAATTTACGGTATTATCTCAATGAATATGTCTTTTTTGTCTGTTTGTCCGTCTCTCCTTGTCGCGAAACCTCCTGCCCAGCTCCCTACACCCCAGCGAAAACAGAGACCAGTATGTAACTGTGTTTTTGCTCACTTAAGACCAACCATCCGCCTCCATTAGCTATCTACTGTAGCTAACGCTAAGAGTTCAACAAAAGTGACAACGTGGAGGGGTGCGCGAGTGTCTTATGACCGTGTCACTGTAGCAGTGGTGGCGTGTGTTTGTCTACCCAGAGGGGCCTTTATTTTTGGTTTGGGCTACAGATTAACGACTAATTAAACCTTTTATGGATACAGCAGCTTTTACCACAACTCTCACTTGTGTAGGGGTCACATTCTTGACCCTCTTTTGGGTTCACCGAACCCGCGAGTTTCTACCGTAGTGTACAGTGAGGTGACCTCTTTGAAACACAATGTAGCGAGCAGCACAGGCTTTTTTTCCTCTTTTTTTTGCATCTCTTAGTAGCTGTATTACTCTTACAAAACATGCACAGCTACCCCTGCCAACCAACCTATATGGTATATATAAGGACTTTGATATACGTACATAGTGTGTTGTATCTGCCAAGCTGCTGTGCTGTAAAACAGAAAAAAGGAAAAAAAGAAAAAAAAGAAAAAAAAAGAAGAATTATACACTACAAACACACGGTTTCTCTCCTAATTTTACAAAACTGGTAAAGCTATTATGACACATGTCAGGGGCAGAGCTAAATCTGCTTGCTGGTGTGGTTTCCGCTAAGGCCAAAAGTGGCCAAACCAGGGCTTTCTGTTTTTTGATCATCACATTTAACAAATAAAATAACAAAAACAGTCAGTGTCCCCACTTTTTTCCAACAGGGAACGATCCCACATCACTGGATAGAACATGGAAACAACACCACCTGAGGTCCTTCCTCTTGGCCAATTTGTTCATACCCGTACTTATGGCACTAATACTAGGACACTATGTTCTGTACTTTAGATCTACAATAGGTCGGTATGGTCAAATATAAATCCATTCTCCAAACTGCATTTAACAATATTTAAAGCATTTAGTGGTTCTGAGCCCTGGCAAGCCCAGTTTTAGCCTGCAGTGGAAGCACATCCACAGTTTTTGCCTGTACGCCTCTGAACAATGTCTCAAGGCCTTGTATTAATACTGCTGTATTGACTGACTGTATGGGATGATGGCTGGTTGTACTGCACTCTATTGTCAGCGCCTCACTTACACAGACACACACACAAACACGCACACAAAATCATATCTACATGAATACAGATGTGGTAAGATGCTGCCACCACTCTGCTTCAGCCACATCTGTCAGCAGTGAGTACGATGACAATACTGTGCTGTACTGCAAGCAGGACGAAAATAAAAAGATGATTTTAATAAAGAACTGAAATGACTGTCTGAGTTTTTTGTTTTTTTTTACTGGTTGGATGAGTGAGAGACGATTTTACAAAATGGATAGTTTTATATTTTAGTAATCTGGCTGGCAGTTGGAAGTTGCTCAAACACGTTTGAAACTGACTTTGGTGGACAAAATGTGTATATATATATATATATATATGTGTGTGTGTGTGTGTGTGTATATAGATAGGTAGATAGATAGATATAGATATGTATATAGATATATATATATGTAGTGTAGGGGTCCCATTTTCATATATAATAAAGATTTTATAATTATTCCCAGTTACAGACTTATTTTATGTTTTATGTGTAAATTCATTGATTCTGTGTGTGTGCATTATCCATAAAATTTAAATTTTAAAGATAATGAAATTTTTGCCACAGCTGATAAAATGTATTTACAAATTTATGGAAATTTCACAAACATTTCCTTTTTATTTAATAGATGAAACTGTTAAATTCAAGTGTAATGCTGTAAAAGAATTTCCAAACATAGATAATTAGACAGTTAATAGAACATTTACATACATGTATTTGCTAAATAAGGTTTTTCATGTAGAAAATTAAAAATACATCAAATCAAATCAAACTTTATCCATATAGCACTTTTCATACGGTACAGCAACACAAAGTGCTTTACAGCATTTAGAAACAACATAGCATTTAAAAACATTATGTAATTTACAAACATTACAACATTTAAGAGTCTTATAAAAGAAAACCCGTCCCTCCTACCCTCCATGCATACACATACACAAATGGCACATATTTCTTGAATGTGTTTTCATAAGTGTATAAAATTATATGTATTTATCAATAGCATTCTACATTAATATTATATATTGTAGGTAACTTTATTGTTTTTACACATACACTTGACCTTCCTTTAACATTTTAAAGCCAAATGAAAGCACACAATACTCGTGTACAATTAGGGTGAGAGATTGTATTTTATTTATGGAAAATTCCTGCGTTTTTATGAGATAGTAATTTTTTTTGCTATTTTACAGTATTTCTTTTAATACTCCAGCTGCTGGAATATTGCAGTTTTTATCATTCATTCATCCATTCATTCAGTCATTTATTCATTCATTCAATCAATCACTTATTTATGTATTTATTTTTATATTATTTTATTTTTTTAACAGTGAACCTGTGGCTAAGTTTAACTCTAAGGACATTTAGAAAGTTTAACTCTCAGAAAAATCTACATAAATGTATACAAATTCCTGTGATACTATTAATATTGACTTAAAATGTCACAACAGTAATATCGATATGTTCTGAAAAGCTAAAACTCCCATTTAATTTAGTCTTATATTGATCTTCTCAATATTGCTTAGCATATACACCTAGGAGCCTCTTAGATAATCTAACAATTACTTCTGTTTATGTTCTTACCATCAGTTTTAATTATTTAATCCTTTGTCTTTTCCCTCCTGTCATTCTCCAACTGTCCACCAGATGTCCTCACTTTGTTTTCCTGTCCATTCATCTGACTCCCACTTCCACCTGCAGTAAACCCCGCCCACTCACACACCTCATCCGTGTCTCTGCAGTTTTTAAACTGGTATGTATGTAAGCCACTTACACCAATGCGCTGTTGGTTCATGTTGTCTTTCATGCTGAGGAATCCTGTTCCTGCCACCTTCACTGTTACCTGTAGGTACCCACCAGACTTAATTTAAATCTTCTTCTGCTAGCTGCATTATACTGTTGCCCGTGCACCCAACTGTAACCAAAACATGGCCCTGTCGTCAGCAACATTTATGTGAAAGAAAATTTTGGTTACTTGCAACAGATACAGCTGAAACCTGAAGTTGACATACACTGTATAAAACGACATAAAACCCTTTTCTCCTCACGATATGACGTCAAGTCAGACTAAACGTTTCTTGTAGTAGATCAGTTAGGATTACCCAAATTAGTTCTCTTTGCTGCACATTTTAGCAATGCTTGATCTCAAAAACAAACCATTGCAATTTGTATAAGAATTAAAATGACGAGGAATCCTCTAGCAATGTTAAGATGCAGCGGCAACAGCATTTAATTCACATTCTGGATGGTTTAAATGATCTCAAATATCTTTGAGAAAGTTTTGAATTCATCTCTGCAGCAGGTCTAGAAAGTGTGTATAAAAGTCTGTGTTTCATTTTTGCACTGAGAACACATGAGGTTTACATCAGAATACATCTTGGAAGATTTGTAGTTTCGACAAAAAAAATGGGGCATTTTCCATCTGTCCATCTGAGCAGTAGAAGTGCTTCAGCATTGTCTATTGGAATAATGGACTGGACATTTATTACCCATGGACACCCAAAGTAGCTTCTCCAACTGAATGATTCTGTCAGTCATCCTTTAGAAATACTTGCTGTGTGAGTTTATTTAAGCCAAATGTCAGGAATTACTTTCGCAAATTAGTGCACTGATGGATTCATTAGACTTAATTGGATCCATTCTGTATTGGAAGCTGATTCCACAACGCATTCAATAACCTTTCGCTGCACCCCCTAAACCCTTATAGTGCTGGGTAAAGAAATGATGCTGCAAGTCAAGAGGAGAGTTCTGGCTGCTGAATACAGCGAAATAAATGGAGAAAGAGTGGCGCAAAAGGCAGAAAAGAAAGAGATAAGGAGAGAGCGAGCGACAGAGGATGGGAAGAAAAGACGGAGAGTGGCAGTTAAAGACACCAACGCTGATGGAATAAGAAGCGAAAAGAGACGGAGAAAGAAAAGGTGGTAGAGAAGAGACTGTCTGCTGGGCAAGATAGAGCTGGTTGTCATCTCTACCAACAATAGGCCACCATGAGTGCTGCCCGTATTAACAACACAAGGGATATGGATAAATCTCACACACATACACACACTTTATTTTCCTCTCCCTATTGCTCTCCTTCATTGAAACATATTGCAGCCATCTAAAGAGCAGCACACACACTTTGTCCCTCTCACACAGCAGGAATTACCTTCTAAGACTGCCTCTGCCTTTCGTTTTACAGTCCTATAATTAGACTGCAGGTTCAGGAGTTCAGATGTGTTGACTTTGAATAAGCTTTTACCACAAAGCGCACGTGTTCAAAGGCAACACACTGCATTTCTGCTGCTTTGATTTATGTCGTTTCTTAATGTCTCTCCTGGGGTGCATACATGTGTGTCTACATAAACCTCCCCTCCCCAAGATAGTAACTTCCTGTGTGATAGGTAGTAAAATGTCAGGGTTACAGTTCATCAAGATGAAGCTTTTTCTCCCCCCAAAGCACTCAGCGTCACATTTACGAGACGGCTTGAGCCGGTGTTAAACTCTTTATTGGGCGTTATGTGACAGTCAGTTTAAACTGCGCATACAGCGAATGCCAGCACGCGATAATGCATTTGCTGCTGACCTTAGCAGATGTTTTGACAAAGAATACACAATGTAAATGTAGCTTCTATTCATCAGATGAACCAGGTGAGAGCTCTCAGTGCACGCAGCCCCCTATTTAAAAAAAAAAGCAACACCCCTTTCCACTTTTCATGTTTTATGTTCTGTGGCAGTGAATCAACAGGGCAGCTGCTTTAGCGCTGATGAATGTAAATGTCAAAGTAAAGTGAAAGGTTAATGTTAATTCCAAGGACAACAAAATACCTGTGTGTATTCACCCGCTTTAACCCGAACCATCACACATGTAGACAGTTGTTTGACATGTCAGATAGTAAGTTAAAGGAGTATCAACAGCTGTATTTAGTTGTATTAACAGATGTGCATCTGTAACAACATGCCAAGCAACTTTGGGAAATGTGACAGCAAATTGTCAAGTCATCATCCACCGCTGCTTATCTGGAATCGGGTTTTAAAGACACCTCACAGTAAGAATGCTTTGAGGTCTGATTCTGCTGGCTGGCTACGGGCCTTTCTGTTTGCATAATCTCTCCTGTGGTTTCCTTTCGACGCCTGCTGCCATAGCTTAAACTTCTAACACGCATGTTAGTGCAGTACCCTTAGTGATTAGTGATTCTAAATCGGGTGGAGGCCAGCGTTATTCTTTCCATGTCTATGAGTGTGCAAGAATCTTGGTCCACGTGATGTAAATTTCATCATCTTTAATGTCTGCGAGATTCCACAAACCCTTCACTAGACGACCTTGTGCAGCCCAAAAACATTCTGACCACATGGACAGTCCATGCGGCGACTACGCCACAAAGGCAGTCGAGCTGTTTTGCCAGGATTTGATTCTACTGTTTTTGTAATGCAATTAGATTTTACTAGTTTTATTCTCCCGTGATGTTTTGAACCTAATTTTGTTGCTGCTGATAACCGGCACAGAACTTTGCTCAATTCTGGTCGTTGTAAACCTCCAAACTGAGCTCCAACAGACCAGAAGAATAGTACAATAGCAACATCCATGCATCCTTGGTGTTTGTGGCTGTTCTGCTAGTGCGTGCAGTATAATGCAGGCTTTAAGGCCAGGTCACGCTTTTCACATTCCATCCATTCTCTATACACCGCTTAATCCTCACTGGGGTTGTGGGGGGGATGGAGCCCATCCCAGCCGACTCAGGGTGAAGGCAGGGGACACCCTGGACAGATTGCCAGTCCATCACAGGGCTACACTTAGAGACAGACAACCAAGCACACTCTCCATCATTCACACCTTTATAATTCATAACGAAGAGTTGTAGATACTGCCGAACTTTAGAGGCGCTTTGATTTGTTCAACTTTTCCATCAATGGTGGCCAAACACAGTGTACAAGTTCTAAATTCTCCAGAAATCTTGTTAAGTCCCCTGACAGCACTGACACAATGTTACAGTCCAATCTGTAGCCAGCTGCTTTATCCTGTAAAAAGAGCAAAGTCACAGCCTTTTAGAAATATCCTTGGAACCCCATTTGTATTTCTGTGTTCAATAAGAATACGATCATGACCATCTGCTTAGCTTGGAAAGAACCCCGTGTTCCATTCACTTTTAAAGCCCGCATCAGTCATGCGGAAGCCATTACTTGGTTTTTAGCCCCCCACCCTGTGCTTAGCCGTTTACTGCTTCATCATGACAATGCCCCCAAGCACACTAAAATTGTTTTCTCACTCTGTTGAGAAGCTTGACTCCCGTGCACAGAAACCTGACTGCAGCCCCATTGAGCGGATGAGCTGAATTGCTGACTGAGCCAGATCTTTACAACCAACATCAGTGATCGAACCTGCTAATGTTCTTGCAGCTGAATGGGAACAAATCCCACCGGTCCACCCTTCAACACCTAGTGGAACGTCTGACAATATAGTATATATATATAAAATTTGCTTTACAACACTTCACACGCACAGTGTAATCTCACCTGACAGCAAAAGGTTTCACTCCCACAACACATTCATGTATCAACCTTGCTCCCTGGCATTTTGCACCATACAGTCACACCCATGAAGAGGGCATTTTTCCCATCAGCCTTCAGTGGTTGGTTATCACAGAGTCACTTACAGTGAAGAATGACAGCGGCACAGAAGAAGCACTCGGAGAAATGGTTTCGTACACATGACATGATGAAAGATGAAATACCCCTGAAGGCATCATACATTAGCAAGCATGTATGTGGCTGATTTATGGCCAAAAGCTCCAGGTCATATTGATTTCATTCTGTGTGGGGTGAGTTCAGGTTCACTTCTGTAAGACGCACGCATGTGAACCTACACCACTGGACCCTCCTGTAATTAGTGTTGTTGCATCATTGAGATGGATGATGTTTCAGCTCACATTTGTAAAAGTCTGTATTATTAAGGGCTTTATAGTGAAGGAACTTCAACAGGAAATAGAGATAAATACACTTTGTGTTGTGGCCTCTTTTGCACAATCTATTTCTGCTGTCCTTATGTTTAAAGGTGCCTGATATGGAGCAGCATTTGATCATCATAGGCCCCATGATCCCTAAGATCACTAGGGCAGCTATGCAAAAAAAAAAAAAGTGGAAATGCAAACAAAATGGATAAATGTAAAGAAAAAACACATACATTGTGACCTGATGAACTAATGTGGAGTTGACACATACATTTGTGCAGCAATCTACAGTAGATGGTCCAGCAAAATCAAAAAAAAAAAAAAGTATAGTCACATCGCGGTACACACAAAACAGAACACACAAAAGAAGAGAGCGTTGGGAAGTGTTTTGGAATGAAGCTGTTAAAGCTGTTGATCAGTCGGGAGGTTCTTTAGCCTTCAGTCTAGCATGGATCCCAGCTCTCTTCCTCATCCTCTGTTTACATTCCTACCATTTGCACTTCCTTCTCTCTCAGTTAACTGCCGGCGTAGTCTCCGATAGGACTCCGTGTTAGTGTAGTATGTCCAAATCACAACCAAGCGACGCAATTTTAGTGACGTTCATTGCCCTGATGTTCAGCAAAGTCTCTCATCAACCAATCACAGCAGTTTACACTGGATTAAAAATGGGGGAATATTCTTGCATGGATACCTAAATACATCTATTTAAAAAAAAGTGAAAAGTGACTGATGCAACTACACTGGCTTGTCAATTCCTACACAATGCTTCTCACAACCCTTTATCACAGATTCTCTATTTTTTATAACAGCGCTTAACAAATGTATTAGACCACCCAGTGTAAGGTTTATGCCTCAGCTGCCTAAATTAATAGCATTTGAAATTACCAAAATCATTTTCATGTTTCTGTAATGGGTAATACACCAGTATGTAGAAGCTTTTTTACCAAAATGATGTTTTTAATAAAAAAAATACATAACTATTATTGTTGTACATGAATTTTCAAATTTACTCTTATGCGAAAATAAAATGAAAAAATAGTGAAGCACATTATTATTTCTTGAGTAAGAGGTCAAATTATAGGTATTTACTTCCATGCCTGAACAGAAAACAGCGGTGGTTTAATGTTGTGCTTGATTCATTTCTGACTTCTCAGAGGAGCCCAGTGAGTCAGCTCAAATTTGGTGAATTCAGTTTGAAATTCCTCATTACTGTTCAAAATAGTGAAATGTCAAGAGCTGAGTGCGACTTAAAGCACTTCATGAATTACACAGGTGTTCTAATAAATGTATTAAGCACTGTATCTCAGGAGGATTTACATGAATAAACACATGAAACCCATTAAAGGACTGATAATAATGACTGATCAACAGGATCTATTTAGATTAAGTGGCCATATACGTTGCTGTTAACTGCTGTGTAGAGGCCACAAGAGGCGGAGGACGCTTTTCTGTTTTCCTTAATCACACTCGCACCATAATTATTGTGTTAATGATTAATTGATGTTAAAGCGCGACATGGTGCACCTTTAAAACCTGCCTCCTCCCCTTCATCTGCACCTCCCTTAATGTCCCCAAAGGGCTTAATAAACTGCTATATTCTCCTAATAGGTGCAATCACAATAACAGCACGCACTTTGATCATCTGCTTGAGGGAACAGCATATGTTACATTATACTGCCACTGTGTTACCAGCTGTTTGGAAATGCAGTCATCTCATTAAGTGTTTGCATATGCATTCATTATCTATATTGGTTTTTCTTTGCACATTCTCACACAACACTTGTGCTGATTATGAAATGTCTGCGTGCAGTCAGTACTGCTACTTCTACACGCTCTAGGCGATGCTTTACACATACACACATTGACAGACTTTCCATTTTGATGTCCTGTACCTAAGGGTTGTCATTTTCATTCTTTATCACATTTCACAGACACATTCATCCACGTGTTGACCTCCCAGTGGTCATCAAACTCATGCTGTTCAGCCAAATGCTGTTAAACCATGTTGAACTTTATTTTCAATTTCAGTGAAAGTCCCAAAATTTTAAAGGTACCTGAGGTTTTGAATATTTCCATACACTAAAATGCTGTCACCATTGCAATCATATCGAGTCTTGGGTTTAAACATTTCACTTTGTGTATCTAAAAGTTTGAGCTAAGGGTTGGAACAATCTGATGGTCAATAAATACAATATAAATACTCAAACACTTTAAAATAAAGTGCTTTGACAACCTTGCAACTATTTCATGGGGAATCAAAACAAGAAATGTGCCCTTACCGTGGTTAAATCAAGATATTTGAGATCTGATTACTTTTTTGACAAAACAAGTCACTTGTGATTAATTTACTGAGAATTCTGTGTGAATATACTCTAAGAACTCATTGCCTGCACCAAACAGCAGGCAAACACAGTTTGTGAGTATAACAGGTGAACATAGTGGATCATTTAGCTGCTACAGAGTGCATGGTGGTGACCAAAAGTGGAGCTAAAAGGATGGTGAATACTGGACTTATACTTGTCAGTTGGATGCAAACCTTACTATGGATGTGTCAAAACACAGGTTTTTCTTACCATGTTGTGGCACCCTGGATATCCTAATGGATATCCTGCTACCATAACCAAACACACAGGTTATAAGGCTTTACAGTAACAAGACGTTACAAAAGCTAAGGTTGAGCAAAAGTTGCATAAATTGCATGTTTGTGTATTCACTGCCAAGTCTGTACTCAGCTAAGGCTGTTTTTTGTTATGTTTTATAGTCAAAGTCTCTATTAATCACCTGGCACTTGAATAAAACTTGTTGTCATTCAGTGTGCGTAGCCGTAACAACTTAACGGGTGGCAATATATTAGTATTATGTTCATAGCTTGTTCCTGCTGCACTCACTTGGCCAAAAAATCAATTATTGCAGGTTCAATGCTGCCTGATTAAACAGCAGTAAACAAAGTCCTCTTATGGAAATGATATCTCAGAAAATGACCCTGGTAATCGAAAGTGAGGAGAAAACTTGGATAAAACACAAATGAACTGAAATTTCTTCTGAATATCACCTAGAGTAACAAAACAAACGGTTAAAGAGTGTTTTTTTTTTTCTGCAAACGCATTGTTTGTGTTGTAGAAATGATTATAGTATTTATTTCTGACTTATTTTTTTTGTCTGAGCCATTCGTGCTTACTGGTATTACTTGATGGACAAGCATGATAGATGATATTTGGTGTGTTTTCATATTTTGTATTTGTTTGTCATACTGGAATATTGGAACTTTGAAATGACAGTTAAATAATAAATATTCATTCCAGGCTCAAACTGATAATCAAACTTCAGATTTTGGAGCTCCCCTGGCTGTGGAACAGTGGAGCAGCTCTTTACCCTGCCAAAGTTCCTCAAGGGGTCATGGAAGTTGGGGAAAGCCAATGACGTGTCCCCCAGGGAACCATGTGGAGGAGTATTGTGGGAGTTAGGAGTCTTTCAGAACCTTGTGAAAGAATAGAGTTAAACATGGTAAAAGATTTACAAACTAAATCAAAACATCAGGTAAAACAATTAAAGCGCCAATATTGCCATATCTATTTGAACAAGCGAAATTAAAGCTGCAAGCAGAGTTGAACGGGCCCTCGCACTCCCACACATGTTGGGACGTGGCACCAAGAGACTTTTTTTTCTTGTGATGTTGAATGTGCCTGCTAATTCATTGAAAGTTTGTAGGGGCTAGTATGGAGCCATTTTTCTACACACACGCAAGTCTATTAAAATCAAGAATAAAAAATAAAAATTGCCACTTTGGATGTGGGGGCAAATTTTCATGTGTGTTCGAGCACCTTTAGCCCCTCAAAAATGCAATTCATTTGTACAGAGAACAAAGAAGGAGAATAAAAACATTAATTCCTTGTATCCCGAGAGGTTCCTTGCATCTTCAGTGCTTGGAGCCTAATTAAAAAAAGATAGAGGCATGAGGTTCAACAAAGCTGTCGTAGAGGTGGGGTAAGCTGCCACCCCAAGATGAAGTGTTTAGGCGTCTTAGGATCTTGTACACGTGTGATGGGATAATAGAACGTGAAATTAGCAAATGTATTGGTGCAGCATCAGTGGTAATGTGGGTGATGTGCTGGACAGTCATGGTGAAGAGGGAGATGCAGGTGAAGCTCTAAGTTTATCAGTCGGTCTATGTTCCAGCCCTCACCTGGTCATTAGCTCTGAGTAGTGACCAAAAAAAATCAGATTTCAGGTACAAGTGGCTGAAATAAGTTGAGTCATAGGGTGGCTGGGCTCAGCGTTAGAAATGGGGTGAGGAGCTCAGACATCTGCAGGGAACTTGGAGTAGATTTGCTGCTACTTTGCATCAAAAGAAACCAGCTGAGGTGTTTTGGGCATCTCATTAGGATGCTTCCTGGGCAGTTTCCTTTGGAGATGTTTAGGGACACCCAACAGGGAGGAGACCACAGGATAGACTTTCTGGAGGGATTACATCTCTCATCTGGCCCAGGAACGCCCTCCTCAAGAAGCTTGAAAACATTGCTGGGGAGAAGTACATCTGGAATACCCTGCTTAGACGGTTACCACTGAGACCCAACCCTGGATAAACGGAAGAAATTCGGATCAAGCTAACAATGCTGTTTGCTTTTAACTGTGACACATTCTGCCATTTAAACTCCCAATCTGTTCGTCGCACACGCTCACTCTCATGCTGCTTCTCTTTGCTTTCAACTTAGTCACTCACATACAAATATGTTTATACAACTGATCATTAAGTATTCATGTTCTGGGCTCTCAACGGTTACAGCTGCTACTGTAGTTGGTGTATTGATATGCACACACATACACTGGCCTCATCTGAATGTAGTTAACTTCTGTGGTTTTTAGTCGCAGGAGGAGGCGTCATTCTGATGCAACAAGCTGACAGTCTTGGCACTGTGTGTGCCTGATCTTGTATGCATGTTTGACCATATTCATGTCTTCTTTTTGCGTGTGTTTGTCTCTTTGTGTCCGTGTGTTTCATATTGTGTGTGTGCGTGTGCGTGTGTGTGTGTGTGTGTGTGTGTGTGTGTGTGTGTGAGACTCTCTACTCTTGCAGTCCTTGTGTGTGCACACCCTTGACTACCACACACACTCCTTGGTGCGTGCCTGGAATGCAAGGCAGGCCATGATAGAAGGAGAAGAAACGAGATCGCTCCCGTATCCAGGGGCAACGCAGGTAACAGGAGGATAAGCGACTTGGAGGACGCCTCTCCGCTGCGTTTCCATAAGCCTCAGGACACGCTGGAAGACTTTGGAAGCCCTGACAGATTTCTGAAAACACATTGCATCACGCGGCTAATGAAGAGATTTATTCGGCTGTCAAATTTACATAAAATCACAAGAGAAAGTGGCTTCCACTGTGCCTGCGCTGTGTCTGCAGCTTTTCACTCCAGCTACACACATCAGCAGCTGATTTCACTGATTAGGTTGTCCTGTCTGATTGGCGGTGCGTTAATCAGTGAAATCACCTGGTGTACTGATTGGCTGGAATTTGAACCTGCAGATCCTCGGCACGCTGTGACACATGATTTGCCCATCATAAACAATCCGGTAATGACACTGTTTCATAGATTTATAGAAATACTGCTTCAACCCCATTCCCACCTCTTTTACAATTTAACGGTTTCCAGTAAGCAGTGATTTGGTAATTGGCAGGTGAAGAGATGTCTAGACAGGTTAAAACGGGGCTAAGTCGGGCTGAAACAAGAGAAAGCTGATTTCAGCAGCATTTATCTCTGTGTGGAGCAGGACCAAACTGGAAACCCTGCATTCATTGGCAGTCTCTGATCCTCACACAGCACAGGACTTCTTTAGAGATGTTGGACCAATTACGAGGCACAAAAGCGAAATTCAATGTAACATCTGCTGTGGCGCCGAAAATGTGAAATTTGGCAGTGAGGGTGCTCTCGTGGAATCGTTTTTTTTCTTCAGCAGTAACACGTATTACTATTGCTGAACTGATTACAGTTAAAATACACTGATGGGACAGATAGCAACACACAAAGCAAACCGCAAAAACAGACCTACAGGAAAAAATAACAAGATTTCACACATAATAAGAAGCATTAAAATTTGTCATCAGCAAAGCAATCCAGAGTTTAGGTAACAATGGCACAATCCCCTCAGGTTGTACACAATTAGCAGTGAGAGAGCAACTCTGAATATATTGAAATAACAGTCTGGACCCTTAAAAGTAATCAAAATATCTTATAATAAATCAGCAGCCAGTGCAGAGTTGCTAAAAATGACTTTATACACTAAAAAACAACAACAATTGTTGGAACAACTTAAATGAATTGCTTCAGCTGGTAACACAGTTGAATTGAGTTTATCTAGATTAAGTTAACAAGTGATGTTAATGTCACTGGTTTAGCTTAAATGTGTTTCACTGGATTCCTCTCAAATTAACAATTTGCACTGCTTCACCTCAATTGTAAGGAAAGTCAACCTGACATTCTCAATTTTTCCAACTCAGCTGTTGATAGAATCCACAAAAGTAAACAGCCATCACCATGGGAGAAATGTTAAAGCACTAAACTGACAATGGCTCAATGCGTGCATGTAGAATCCCATGTGTGTGTGCAAAACTCTAATTTAACTTGCTGAAAATGATCAGATATTTAGTTCTTAAAGTATGCTAAACATTTAACCAGACAGACAACACAGATAACAGACAGTATTAGAACATAACAATGAAAAGTGGCACCTAGTGACCAAGGCCAATTGTATGTGTATATGTATATATATATATAATGAAAGTAAGATAGGGCCTAAAATTCAACCTTGGTGCACTCCACATGTAATGGGGGAAAAAAAACACTGATCTGACAAATATGCTGCTAATCCCTGTAGCGCTGAATCAGATATTCCAACCTAATTGTGAGGATATCACGATCACATGGCCATTAAGTCAAGCAAAATGAGAACGGAACTGTCTCCAACTTCTGCAGCCAGTGGAAGGTCATTAGTGACTCTGAGAAAGGTGGTTTCTGTGCCTTCTGTGGCTACAAACTTTTCAAAAGTACAAGAGTTTCCAGAAATTGCTTTGAGAATGAGGCTTTCCTAAAATTTTCAGACTGTCATTTGGAAACTGGTCTGTGGGGCTTTTTCAAAAAACAGTTTGGACGCAGGCAATCTTGAAATAACCAGAGAAAGAGGAAAGTGTGGACTATATGGAGCAGAAAGGAAGCAACTCCTACTAAAAAGTCCGGTTAAAAAAAAAAAGTGTTTCAAATCCAGCTTAATGTTCAGTAGTTTGCCAGCATAGATAGGGATAAAATAGCTGAAAATGGTAGAACTAGAGCAGGAAACATCATTCTGAGTGAGCCTTTCCTTGCTTCCTTGCTTAAAATCTTTGAATTTTGTCTAAATCCAATCACAGCCATCAACCAAACCTATAGCCGGGGAAACGATAAACTATGAAAGAGGCTGAAAGTTGCTGGTAAATGGTAAAACAGTGCAGTGTGCAGGGAGTAAATTACTTCGTGATCCGGGTCAGAGTTCCAGTCAGTCTGGGGTTGTGCTGCAGCATGGCTGTAATGATGGCCCACTTGACGTCCAGCATGTTTTTCAGTGTGTTTACTCAGTCATCCAATATGTGTGCCTTCCTGCCTGCCAGGACTTAAAAAAAAAAGACATGTTTATGGTCTATTTCTATTGGTGGAAGAACTTCTTCAATGTGTAGGTTCTGGGAGTCTTACAGTCTCTTTGGAACACTACTGAAGCTGTTACAGTTTTGAGGTTTTTGTCAGGGAGTTACTCCTTCTGTCTTGTTAATTCTCTTATTTTCACCCACCAGAGGTATCTCTTTCCACGCCCAGCCTCCTGCCTGCCTATGACCTACAGCTCTCCACCTCACGTCTGCCAGATTGTTAGTTGTCTTCGCAGCAGTAATGTCTGTTCCTGCCTTGCTGTTTATTTGCGTTGTTTTTGTGACGACTGGTGCTCAGGTGATAGTGCGGGTGGACCCAAACGAAAAGGGAGACGGGGAGAAGGGTTAAAGGAAAACGGATTTATTTAAGGGAGGTGGTGGAGTGAAGTCTTTGGTGTCGTGATCTGAGGAAGGGGGGTCCCGAGAGTGGTGCACAAAGAGCCGGTGCCTGAGAGTGTCTTGGTCCGTGGGGGTTTTCCCGGTGCAGAGATGGAGCCGTGACGAGGGAAACCGGGGTGGTGCGCAGGGGTCCGGTGCTCAGGGTTCGGTGCTCGTGGGGGGGTGCTCTCGTGAAGGGTCTCCCGGTGAAGGTGTCCGTGAATTCCCGTGAGTGACAAAACGCTGGAGTGCTTGGAGGTGTGCCGAGTGCTGGAGCCGAGGAGGAGAACTGGAGACAGGCAGAGAAACACATACCATAAACTTGAAGCTAGAGAACATCAAGAAGGCTGGAAATGCTCAGCGCGGTGTAGCAGCTCGTGGCCTGACTGTACCCCGAGGTAGGTATCACAATCCTCTGGCGTCGGTCTTCTGTGAGACGCCAGTATTTAAGCTGGGCACAGCTGATGAGCCACAGCTGCCAGCGATCTCCCCTGATCGGCTCCGCCCAACCTGCAGTGAACAAAGGCACACCCACCAAAACCCAAAGACAGACAAAAACCCAAAAAGCCAGTGAAACAAAGTCTAGGATCCTCACAGTTTTTTGACCATAGCAGCCAGTTCCCCACATTTTGGGGTTTTGTAATCTTGTATGAGCTTACAACAAGTAAAGCTCATTTTTCAGTTTTTCCTGTGCTTCTTGTGTGCTGCGTTTTCTCTGAGCAGAAGCATAATTTTGTAGCAGTTACATGTATTCTAGGGTCTTCAGGTCCTTTTGTTTTCTATTACAATATTTTCCGCTTTTAGATTTTGGTGAAATTGAAAGTGGGACAGTCCTTGTAAGTTGCCAAATGAATGACACCAGAGAGGTGTACAAAGGAGCAAGTTCGACACGGCAAAGGTTTCTGTTGTGTTAGCATGACAATACCTAAAACCCCAATCAGAGATAAGGGGTGTCAATCAGAGGTAATGAGAAACAATCAAAGATAATGAGCATCACAGCAGTGGTTATCAACTGTCTGGTAACTCAGGTGTTCAATCTCTGAACACGCTCCAATAAAAGAGCGTCATTTGACTCTTCATCTGCACAAAATGGAACGATGGTGTGCTACCAACATTCGTCAAGAAATAGAAGCTTGTTATAATAGTAAGCTATGAGGAATATAAAAACTAATGGCAAAAAGCAACACTGTTACTGCAAATGAGATGAATGTTAGTAGAATATTAATGGTGTAGGTTTATTTATTTTCCCACTCTAACCTTCCTTCATTCAAACGTGCTACAAAACAGCTGCATTTAGGTCTGTCCTGTAATGAAAGATACACTGAGATCAGTTTTTGGCCACATCAAGGTGAAATTAATGTTATTCATTGAATATGCTTGGTGATAAATATCAATGGACGAATCAATATTCTAACCTGTGTTCTATTCGCTGCAAGACCAGCAGTGTGAAATGGACCAAGCAGCAAATCAGGACCAAGAGGGAAAACACATGAATACATTTTCCGCATCACCAACCGGATGCATGTCGGTTCCCGTGGCAATGTGATGCACACAGTTTGCACTGCTGTAGCTGCATGTCGTCGTTCAGTTGGATTACTAAAGCTCAACGGTTTTGCAGATAATATATGCTTCCCGAGCTAAGAATCTGTATTGCTCAGAGAGAATATGGAGAATAAATGGTGCAAGCTTATTACGATTTAATTTAAATTTAAATCCCACACTCTTTCGAAGCCGTGCAGCTCAAGAGACCATGTTGGTCTAACAGGTTAAAGGTCGTCGCTCTGGTCTATGCTTGACATTTATTCTCTCATTTACTTGCTAAACCAAGCTTTTTGGTAAATACATTGTTGATGAAATGACCCTTTTCATGTTCATAAGGTCTAAAGGTGAATCTATACTATTAAAGAAGATAATCAATGGGTGACTTTTATTTCAGGTTTTACGTTTTTATGCTTCATTCACATTTGAGTTTGATTTGCATTTTATAGATATTGGAGTTTTTAACACTGTTGGAGTTTTTGGGGTGCCTAAATTAACTCCATAAACCACCCACATGTCACGTTTTTACTTCCAAACGTGACACTTTTACACTGGCACAGATCCATCAGTGAATAAATCAAGAGCTTTCAAATTGAATCTGTAAACCTCTTGAACAAGCCCACAGTCAGGGTTTCCCTTCTACTGGAAATTGTGCATTAAATAATTTCTAAAATATTCCAGTATTTCTCCAGACGATATTCTTCCCCTTCTTTTCTCCTTTTCCATTTTTTCCCCACTTTGAAGCAGAAGACAGTTGTTTCAGATGAAAATGTATTTTAATTGTTTTCTTCCATCTTTCATCCTCATCTGTGAGATTAAAACTTCACCTTCTTGTGGAGGCTCATTAGTCCAATTTTCATGGGAACAGAACCTGATCAGACCTTTTACATTCTGTCCAGAAATGTACGAAGAGCTTATTGAAGACGACTCATCACTGGATCACTTTACAGCTCAGTGTGAGATCAACACTGATGGCCCATTAAATTAAGGCACCAATTACTGTCTCATATCTGCACTGTTTAAACTTAACCAAGTTAGGAAGCACAGAAGCAAGAAGTTTCAAATTCTGATCTTATCACCTGTCTCACAAAAACATCTTTGGTGTTTTGCAATATCTGTTGATTTATTGCAGCATCCCTTGTTTTCTCTCGCCGTCTGCCCAAAAAGTCATCTGAACTGCATCTTAACACGCTGTTCAGGGTTTGTTGGGTTTGCGTTGCTGTTCCATCACTTCAAACTGGTGGCTGAAGATATTAAATCTCATTTATCAAGTGAGATATGACTGTTATTTCTCAAGTTTAGTGAAGTGGTTTTTAGCATAGAGGTATGTGTGTAAACTTTGTCAACAATAAACTATTTATGATGTTTTTGTTTTTTTATCAGAAATGTAGTTTAAGAACGTCTGCAATATATTTTGTTTTTACCGAAAACCCACCAACCTGACCCAGTTTTCCTTTGGGGTCAATAAATCCATTTTTAGAATTGCATAATGTGCTTTTTTTCTCCTCCAAGTTGTCTGATTAAATTCACAAGTCATTTACTTTTTGTGTAGTTTGTGCTCGGTACCCAAACTGCACAAATTATTAATGATTACCACTGCCACCTTAAGGCTACTGCAGTGCAGAGCATTGATCCTGTAGAGTAAGCAATTACGTTAAAGGTTTTAATGTCCTGGAATGAACGTGAGAGTGTGTACACACGGACAAAATTGCTGGTACCCCTCGGTTAATGAAAGAAAAACCCACAATGGTCACAGAAATAACTTGAATCTGACAAAAGTAATAATAAATA
>NW_007578158.1:54190-75190 GCF_000690725.1 Stegastes partitus | reverse complement strand
GTCACATTATTTTCAGTCTTTTCTAGCGGTACCATCATTTTTGTCCAGGCCTGTTTCATGAGTTTATTTTTTGAAAATAATTCTGTTGAACCACGGTTCAAAAGCAATGTCTGATTTTCATTGCTTAATTTTCATAGAATTTGTATTTATTATTACTTTTGTCAGATTCAAGTTATTTCTGTGACCATTGTGGATTTTTCTTTCATTAACCGAGGTGTATCAACAATTTTGTCCACGTGTGTAAACACTCAGTTGCCAGTTGGGTAAAGTCTAAGAAATGCTGCAATAAATCCAAAATTCATGAAGTTTCACTTCCACTCAGCCTCCCAAAAATTGTTGCTTTTGCACAACTAAGCTGCATCCTCGGTTACATTGCAAGGGAAATACTGGATTGTATTTCTAATCAGCACATTTTTTGCAATTTCTTTTGTTTAATTTGCTGTTGCTCGTTTTCAGCCATTCATATATTAGATAGTGTGAGTCACCCTGGTAAACACGAAAATGGAGGAAAGGGCTTCAAACATGTTTTGAAATTGTCAGACTTTAACTTCAACCATATTATCTTCCTAAACTTTGCCTAAGCTTAACAAAAGCTTCCAACAAGTAGCTATTGTTGTGAAACTTTTAACCAAAGTGGGATATTTCCTGAAACCTAAGTCCTGTTGATCATAACGTCAGTTCTTAGCACTTTTTTTTTTTTTTTTTTTTAAATAGCAACAATGGAGTAAATAGAGATGGTTGCTATTTGTAGTGTTAGCCTATATGGTGAATTTTAAATCTTTGATGCTAAACTTTGAGGAAACACTGGTTCTCACAGAGGACATGGAGAGGGCAGAAATGGAACTCTGAGTTTAATGAATCAGGTTTTTCAGTGCTGCTCAGGTATATCCATCCCTGCGGTAGGTGCTTTTTGTTCGTCCACCCAAAAGCAGCCTTGAAAGAGGCTCTGCATAGGTGGTTCTTGCGTTTGAAGCAGCAGGTACAAAGGTTCCTGCAGTGGAAAGCAGCCTAATGTTGAGGTTTTGTTGAAAACCGTTTCTGAGAGGTGTTGATACAAGCAAACGGTCTGCATTTACAAAGACCCCTGTGGAAACATGGGCTTGTAGGTAACTTGTGTATGACTTAGGTTCAGTGTTCCACTGTTTGGAAGCATAAATGTAAGATTTTAAGTTGATTACTTAAAAAAACAAGAACGAAACAAACAAACAAAAAAAAAGATGTTCCAACAAGTACTTCCATGCTTTTTAAAAACTTTTTTTGAAGTTGTATAATACAACTTAATATAACATAATTACTATATGAAGATCAAGCGGTGTATTGATAATGGATGGATGGATGAACACAAGTTTTTAAAATGGCAAATGTGAAAAAATCAAGGTGCTCAAATATTAGGTCTTCAAGGTGACGACAAATTTAGCTATCATGCCAATTTCATGAAGTTACCTTAACTTAAATGTAGTTTTAAAACAACTAAAGCAGAAATGTGAGTTGAAGTTACATACTATATTAAGTTAAAACAATAACCAATAGTTTTCTGCAAACCCAACCAATCAAAATAGTTTGCAGCTTAAATAGTTGATCTCAATCAGTAAACTAGAATTTCTATCTTGTGGCCATGTATTTAATAAAGTGGTGGGAAAAGGTTAGTAGAGTTGTAGGCATCAGTTTCCATTTAACAGCTATTTAAATGTTATGTGCTGCGTTTGCTGCCTTTCAAAAGAAAATAAATAAATGCCTGTTTCATGGAACGTTGTTGCAGTGTCCCTCTCTGCCCTCCTTCATCATGTTTATTAATTTTATTTTTTGAAATAAAACATTAGAGAGCTTGTTTGAAACAGAATATCATGTGTGTTGTTGTGCCCACAATATAGACTAAACCATATGGTGGCCTAAAAAAGGAACTAGTAGTCAGATTGGAGAAGTGAATGGCCAAGTCTGATTTGACCAATACAAGTCTGATCTGGGTATAGCCGTAACAAACTCAAGACACTAGTTTATCATTTCAGAATGTGGTTGGGCTGGACTCAAACAGCTAATCCTGCGACAGAAGACAACTACTTCTATCACCTGAGCCATGGCTGCCACAACACTTAATGTCTTTTTGGAGTATGTTGGGTACTAAAGCATTCAATAAATCTATATACAGTTACTTAGATGCCAATGACTTTGAATAAAGTTTTTCCAAAAGTTCCTTACTATGGTCCTCTAAATGTCAAATCTTTTAAATGCTGCATGTCTAATTTTACCACAAACTCCCAAACCTCTCCCTGCCAACAGGTTGACAAATACTGAGGTGGTGCTATGGCTACATTTTACACTCCAAGGATACGAGCAGGATCAGATTGACAAATGAGACCCATTGGGTGTGTCTAAAACCTCCAAAAATCCCTTTTCCATCTCCCCCCTGTGTCCTACTTTCTGGGAAATTGATGCCAGTGCGGATCGTATTTGCAGTTCTGACAGTTGAGGAGAAAGTAGTGGATTTTTTTTCCCCCTACACAGTAAATTCAGGTCCAGGTTTCACCTTGCTGTGATCATGATCTGATCTTCAACATCAAGAATCACTGACAAAATGAATTTGACGTAATTCCCCATTTGTAACAGTCAATTGGTATAAAGTGTCTCAGCACAGAGTCATGATTTTTAAGGAGAATATTCTCACTTTAACACCAATAATACTCTGTCATGGCACTTTATTAAGAATCAGAACAATGCTGTTGTGACAAAACTTGAAGAGTAACACCTAAGTTCTGTGTTTTTAGATGCACAAAGGAGGCATAGGCAGTAATTTGAAGTCTTTTTGGAGCAAAACATGTAAATACAGTAAAGTTCTTGGACGTCCAATTCATAGCAAGTTACGAGTGATGGTCATAAAAACTTTCCCACTGATGGCACTTATACTAGATTAAACTATAGTGATATTATCCCCTACCTGCATTTCTATTTAGTATCCGTGTATTAAAAATAGCAGATTTTCTGGATCCCAATGTCTCCTTTTTTCCCTTGATAACTCTGCCTAACTCTCCCTTTGGTTTTTACCTTTACATATTTTAAAAAGTGATATGAAGTCATAAATTCAAACCTGAGAATCAAATTTTTATGACTGAGCCGTAACAGTTTTATTAAAACCCATAACTCTGTTGCCTCTCCCAGATTTCATTTTGCGTCATTACCATATTATGGTTTCACACACACATCCACAGCTGCATATACCTGAATAATAAAGTGTAAAATTCACACATTGAATGAATGAATTATAGTTCATTGTGGGATCAGACTCATTTACAGGTCTCCTTTTCCAGGGTTACAACAGGTCATAGATATTTTCACCTTAAGTTTGGACTCCAGTTTCACCTCCTAGTTGTTGAACTCTATCGAGATTTTAGCTACACAGACATTTTCTTTTAGCTAGAGTTGCTCTGTTGCAAATTTAGGATTCTTACTATTTGTCTTCTTATCCCGTCCCTACCAATCATTCTTCTAAATTTAACATATTTGATATTTTCACAACTTAAATCTGGACATCACGTGTCCAAGGAGGAGAAAGAATCTAAATTTAACTGGTTGAAACTGGGAGCAAATGGCAAACTGGTGAAAGGTATTGTTGGTTAGAGAACAGCTATTATTGTATAATCCACTTTATCAGGTTTTAGCACAGAGTGGCAGTTCAGGGGAAGTTCACTTCACTACTTTACTCATCTCCAGGTTGCTCTGTTTTGTTTACGGTCCTTGTTGTCCCCTTTTTTTTTTTTCATTTTTCTCAGTCTTCTTCCCTTTTTACTGCACAGAAAATCATTTCTGTTTTAGTAAAGCACAAAGTATGAATATATGCTCTCCTAAGTTTGCAGCTGTTGCCGAGTGAATCAGCTGTGATCACAGCCTACCTATCACTCTGTTTATCGCAGTGTCATATGTTCATATGTTCTTATTTCTAGCCGCTAAGATGAAAATGTGAATATTTTGATGCACACAGCTGTTATATGCTATTTTTGGTTTTCTGCTGGTTTAGCCAGTCTACAGGTGTATCCACACTTTTAGCTTCGGGATGCTCTGATTCAATATGCTGCTGGCATTATAAAGAAACTACAATTTTCATGTTGCATTGAAATTCAGTCTTCAGACACATTCATTCAGTCAAAGAGGGCCACTAGTTAGCTCTCAGTGCCACAGCGACCCCCGTCCTCACGTTATCTTACAGAACTGCTCTAATTAGTTGCATCCCCTGAGGATTTTGGTCTGGGCAAAAGAGAGCACTGTCACTGGATCAGTATTCAGCTGACAAGCAGAATCAGCAGTTACTCCTGTCACTTTATGCTTTTTTTACTAAAGAGAAGGATGATGGGGAATCACATGCAACAAATGTCACCATCTGGAAGGTGATCAAAGATGTTGCAATAGATTCCTTCAAGAAAAGTCAGGTGGGTGCAACCCTACTTTATCTGACACTTAAAGAAAACTCATAGTGTACACTTTAAAAGGCCTTCTCCAGTGTAACCCTCCCTTTTTTTCCTACTTTATTAACGTGTCCATATGGTGCTTTTTTCTATATATGCTAGATATATGCTAGAAGATATGAGGGTAGTTCAAAAAGGTCTTCTGTCATGTCCGTCAAGTTTCCGTTATGTTTGCACATTTCATGTCTTGTCTTACCTGTTTTATTTTGTAATCACTAACCTGTTGTAGATTCACTTCCCGCACGCCCTTCCCCCGTCTCCTCACCTGCTCCCTGATTGTTCCCTTCACCTGTTTCTCATCCTCCCTCATTACCTCTTGTACTTTACCCTGTGTGTCTCACAGTCTCGTTGCCGGTTCGTTGTACTTCACGATCCTCGTCCCAGCGTTTCATAGTCAAGTCATAGTCTGTTTTGTGTACGACCTCGTTTTCTGTCTTAGACCTTGCCTTTTTTGCCTCTCATCTTTGGATACCTTTGCCTTGCTGATTGATCACCTGTGTACCAAACCCTGCCTGGTAATAAACCTGCTTTCCTGCCTAAACCTGTTCGTGTTGTACAATTGTGTCCACCTGTTCCGCGCTTCGTGAGTACTTGATAGTGTTCGGCTTCACCAAAATTTGCCACAGGAGAAAGATTGTTCTTGCATTGTTTTATAACAGCTTCTCGAACTTCATTGCACTTGGTCCACCAATGTCCAAGCTTCGACATCCCTTTGTTAGACCCGATTCTTTAGTTGGAAGCCCAAGAACAAGCCGGAGAAATCTTCAGTTCTCAGATGTAGAATTTATTTAGGTCACAGGTAAAGTTTTGCAGCGCTGGATTCAGAGGGACAGAGAGGAATCTCATGTCCAGCTGAACTGAGGTTTTTCGGCTCCAGGTTACAGATATCTTCTTGGGCTGGGCCTGCCCCCAACATAGATAAGATTTGTACGCTACCGAGTTTAATTGGACAGTTACCAATGGCGTGGACAGGCATACCTCTTCTGCGCTCTGTCCACGTCCTTGATATTTGGTAAGCAACATGTGTGGATGTTGTTGGTACGGCGTGTAGCTAAAGCAACAATCCTATCTGATAGAACAGAGGAGTTTCTGCTGTCTCCAAGTGTGTGAACCGGTTCTCACCGGCGATATTGCCTTCAAGGACATATGCTGTTCTCAGTAGGAAAATACGAAACAGAATCATAGGCTCAGTGCAAAATACAGATTCAGAATACATAATAGCTCGAAACATACTTAATTATATCACCTTCCAAAGCCACATTTGACTGCTTCTGAAACCTGTGCTGTGTGGATGGATGGTGCATTATCCTGGAGCAACAACACACCAACTCAAAGCGTTCTTCTCCTCCTCTTATCATTGATTGCGTCTTTCAGTTGTTGCAATTCAGAACTTTATAGGAGGTGGAGAACTGGTGTGTTTCCGTTGTTTGCTTTGTGATACAGTGATGGACAGTGATGTAAGGCTTTATCGTGTACAGTTATGCCCCAAAGTGGGAGTTACGCCCCTGTTTCCAGGTAAGGCAAAGACCTTTTTGAAGTACCCTCGTATATTATAAGCAAAATAAGCATCAACACCATTTCCATCTTGAAAATGCAGTGTGCCCATGACAGTCCGGTGTAGATTTTTGGGATGTCAAATATTGTAAACCTAAGAAACCATTTCTGTCAGCTTACAGATTGGAGCTTTCTATATCATTCTTCTTCTTAATCAGTTCCTGGTGTCCACGTGTACTGCTGAATTACTCCAATCTGACACTTTCCATTCTGTAGAGTAGCTTTACAGTGTTTGAACAGAGTCGTAGGTAAGCTGGTGTGCTGAGCTGCAGTGAGTGGAGAGAGACGGGAGGAGAGAAGTGGAGACTTCATAGAGCTGCACCTTCTGGAGGAAGAAACACTGTAGAGTTATAACTAAGCTTTTTTTTTAAAGGCAGGAATGGATCATATTCATGGGATAAAAACTTAGAAATATGTAACCTTGATACAAAGAGATGACGACTGGAGAAGGATTTGAAATATTCAAGTTGTCAGCCCGTAGATATCATTGTTGCAGCGCTGTATACCAGAACATATGTTCCTAAGCTAAACTGCATTCTAAGATTTTAAGGGAATATATTTTCTGTAAGATTGCTGTTGTTGATGTATGTATGCATGATGTATCACAAATGTTTCTAATCAACACGTCTTTGCCTTTAATTTAGTTTTGCTGTCAATGATTTCCAGCCCACCAAGCATACATTAGCCTGGAAAGTAGACTCTCAAAAGATATCGCAAAAAGATTGAATTTTAACCCAAACCATAATATTTTCTTATAACTGAACAAGTGCCTTTGGTGCCTAAACTAAACTACTCAGCAAGTCAAAATTTGTGTAATAGTCCTTTTGCAGGGCATGAGCAGTGTGAAAGTCCTGTTGCTCTTACGCAGATTTTTTGGCTCTTTCAAAATGGAAACCTTTGACATTGCAGTTTTACCTTTTGTGAGAAGGTACGTTTCTTTCAAAACCTAAATGTGAATGCAGTTTAGTTGTATAGGAGCACAATCTTTGGGAGACCAGTTGCATTGTGGAGCTTCCAACATCATATTT
Source organism: Stegastes partitus (assembly GCF_000690725.1). NCBI lineage: Eukaryota > Metazoa > Chordata > Actinopteri > Pomacentridae > Stegastes > Stegastes partitus. The sequence continues at coordinate 68,154 of NW_007578158.1, read as the reverse complement.
GTTAGGTTCATAGGTGAAGTATGTTTAAAAAGTTTTATTTCATTCCATCTTTTTTTTTTTGCTTTGACACCTTGTTTCCTTTAAGAAATTACCAGTTACGCTACACATAACAATTTATTTTTCTGCCAGCAAGCATTTAAATAGCAGCTCGGCACAGAAGGCAAGAAAATTCACTCAGGAAAATAAACTCTAAATGTGATCATAAAGAAATGTCTGAATAGAGGAATCGCTTCTGCGTTGAGGAACAAATCTGTTGTGCAAGCAGATCGTGTTGAGGCAATATTTTGGCAAATCACTTGAAATAAGCTAAACCTTTATCCACCTCTGCCTCTAAAAAAAATGCTGTCTGTATAACTAACACTTCAGCTTTCTCACTGTTTCTGCACAAATTCTCCGCGACACAAGCTGTGGGTGACTGCGGCTATATTTGTCTCGGCGAACCAATGCAAAATCTGATTGTCAGTTTTGTCACATACTCTCTGAGAACAGACAGACTCCTGCCACCGAGCCTGTACCTGCCAACGACAACACGTGCAGCTGAAAACAGATGACAGACAACTGTGCTGAACTTCTTTTTCCGTCAGAGTATCAATGCTGTTTCGAGACCGGCAAAGATATATTTATGTTTTCTTTGGATATGGTTTGGTGCTATAGCGTAAAATAAAGCTCAAAGAAAACATGGTGTTCTTCGCCTCTATCTGCGCCAGACAAAGTGCAGTGAAAATCAGGCCAAGATAGAGACAGACAGAAAGAGAGAGAGAGAGAGGGACTGAGTGAGATAGACTGACAGAGAATGACGAGAGAAAAGGGAATAACAGAAATAGAGACCGAGATATAGTCAGAGGGAAGTGAGAGGAGATATTTTTGATTGTGAGAAATGGCTGATAGACAGATCTGCTGAGGCAAAGTGAGACGAAGGGTAGGGAACGGAAAAGAGAGTGACAGATAGAACACTGAAGGGCTGATAGATTAAGACATGTATGCTCTCCAACTCCTCATCGTCTTTTAAAGCCCCTTTTCCTACTATTGCTACTATTTGTTATCCCTGCCTTTTTTGACTTTGTCTGTTTTTCTTCTAGTATTTTATCACTTCACTATTAATGAAAAGTGAAGTTTGACTTTGAAAGTAGCCACTTTCTGCATCCTTTTAATGATGAAAGAACTCGAAACTTCAAACACTTTTTTTTTTTCACAACCTGGGTCTTACATTTTTACTTTTTTATTCCCACTGGTTTTGATTGCATTTTCTGTACTCACTCGGTTATTATCCTCATCTGGGAAGGCTTCAGCAGAGTCAGGTAGTGCAAGTAACACATGTGGTCAAATCCCTGTTTCTCCACATTACATAAACCAGTGGTTCTCAAACTAGAGTCAGGATAGCTCCCATGATAAACATGGGGATCATTAGATGATCATAAGATCACAACACAAATTGCATTTATTTTAGGGATTTTTCAAACCTTTTGCAGTTTTAACATGTAAATTACAAGATTATTTTGAATATTATTATCTTATTTGAACATTTTAAAGGTGCAATATGCAAGATTTATATGATTTATACAGTAACAAACAAACTACCTGCTATCTACAGATATAGTGAGGGGATAGACCGTGAAGTCCCACTTCCTGTGTGTGTGTGTTGAAATCAGACCTTCTTTGTTCTATAATTTGGTGGCCAGTCTTGCTTTAAATACATGTTGGTACACGTGAGTCCCTCCCGTTGAAACTGTTGGCTCTCCTTGCACTTATAAACGTCCTAACCAGCATCATAAAGGTAAAAGTGCACTCCAACATTCAGCTGCTTCCCCAGCAACCAAACAATTCAAAAAGAAAATGCTTTATTTATGTCATTCACCTTGTTTACGTGCACTGATGAAGTAGCAACTGAGGTAGTTCGGATATCTGGTCAGGATGCCTTCTGGGTGCCTTCCTTTGGCAGTTTTCTGAGTAGATCCAGGAGAAGACCCCAAGGTGGACCCTGGAGTCATTAGGAACTGGAAAGGAATGCTCGGGAGCAGAATGTCTAGAATGGCCTGCTTCGCCTGCTGCCACTGTGAGCTGACCCTGGATAATTAGAAGAAAATGGCTGGATGGATAGATAGATTCATTTGACCTCAGTGAGAGTTTCTACTTCAGTTTTAAGGCCTTCTTCTGCTTCTACTTCTCTGCTCAGGCATCTTGCTTATAGGCATCTTCCTTAGATGATCAATTTGTTATGCTCGGATTCGGTCCAGCATGTTTGCTAAAAACCTGGCTTATAGTGAATGCATAGTCCTGACAGTGATGCACAGAGGTGGAAGTGTGATGACATGGGGCTACATGAGTGCAAAAGGTGTCAGAGAGAAAACATCTACAGATAACAACATGAATACCTATGAAGACACCAGAATACTGACTTACAAGATGATTCCCAGTCTGCAGAAGCTTGGCAGAAGAGGAATATTCCAAGTAGCAGTGAGCAATTAGAAGCTCACTGCCAAAAATTTCTACAGATGAACAAAGAAAACTATGACCTGGACGAGCATGTCGATTGACCTCAATCCAAAAAAACGCCTGTGGGGTGTTTTTTTTTTAAAAAGGCAGTGCAACATAACCTCTCCTTGATATACAATCAAATGAAACTGATGGAGACGGGTGGAGAAAATCTGAAATGATTCAAAAGTGCAAGGTGCTAAAAGAGAAAAGAGCTGAATTCTTACAAATGTACTGATCTTATTGCAACAGAGGGGATGAAGCATGTAGGGGTCAAGCACTGCTAGAGGTCTGGAGTAGAAGATGAGTTGCGTAAAGAAAACTGAAGGACATAAAAGAGGGCATGAAAGTGAGAGTGAAAAAGGTATAGATTCACAGAGAGTGAAAGGGAGAAGGCGAGATTGGTTGGATGCTCTCTGTCAGCCTCATTGGATTTTCATCATTTTTTCCCCATTAGTCTCTATAGTAACTCTCTCAACAGGACCTGAGCTGAACATTAAACAGCACCACAGACAGCATCATATTTCCATCTCCAGCTCGAGCATTTCTCAAAGCAACATTTATGATTTAAAACCCGGGTATCTGAATTATGGAAATATACCGCAGATTTCAGGGCAGTGCAATACTGCAGTGTAGATCTGAGGATTTAAACCTGTCTTTAGGCATATTTGTGATATCTACCAGAACTGAAATGACCTTGGGTTGTTTAAACAAATCTTTAGTTCCACTAAGCGAATTAAAATGCAACTCTGCAGTGGAGCCCCTTTAGTGTCTTTCAGCTATTTGTTTTCCTGCTGCAGGAGCCAGCAAGACTAAAAATCATAGTTTTTTTTTTACATGATTATACGGTTTATGTACTTGCCCCTGTAAAATCTGTCGTCTATCGCCACTTCACATATATTTTGTGTTGCTTTTATACCATCTACGATTAGATGTGTGTTGGAAGATATGCTGTGAGGAGTGTAATAGGAAATTACATTTGGTAAAAATTTGTCTTGTGACCTCCAAGCAAAATTTCCCTGTTTAAAATTTTTTAATTTTGTTCATTTTAGAATGAGAGAAGCGGCGCCGGTTCATTCATTATTTAAGGAGAGTGGCCCTGAATGTGTAATGCGATGCGTTCCAACTCTTCATAGCAATCCAATTTACATTTACACGAAGAATAGCTTGTTCTGAATCAGACTCTTTGATTCGGCTCAGCTCCTCTGAGGACCGAGCAGCACAGCAGTTGGAGCGAGACTTCACTTTTCCAGGTGCAAGTGACAGCGGAGCAGAGACGTATCGCTTAAATGGCATCAGAACACAATTCACAGTGGCATGTGGCGACGCGGTGACGGGACCTCACAGCGAGGCAGCTGGCTGATGATAGGCAGAGGAAATCATAAATCAAACACTGAACTGCAGAGGTACAGGCTCAAATAAAGGTAAATGGGGACTGAGAAAAGATTTTAAAAAATTTAAAAAACACCCTCTCCTGTAATAGATTTCTTCTTTTAGGGATGTTGAATACCTTTTTGTAAGGAATTAGAATGATGATGACTTTTGACAATCATTTAGGACTCAAGATTTTTATTGTTGATGCTTCAGATCCTTCATTCAGCTCTATGCTTCTGCAGAAAAGTTTGTCATTTGAGTGTGTTTAAAACAAATACATGGAACACAAAATGAGAGTGTCTAATTATAAGTATCTCATCATCTGGATTGATGGGAAATTGAAATGTATTAATTGATTAAGATTGTATATTTTATAATGTATCCACATGTCTACATCAAGTCAAATCAAATCAAATCAGGTTTATTGTCACAGTGCTTTATCTCCACAGTAGCACAGGCAAGATGAGAGAGTGTTTCTTCAGGATTATTCAGCCAGCAAGTTTTGTGGAATGCACGTCTGATAAGACACTAAACGTTCGCTGTCGCTGTCTCCTGAAGGGGCCGCAGCATCCATGTGCGCTGCCATTCGTTGAACATTGCGAACCTTTTCAGGTCCTGGTAGGTCTTCGGGGACACAAAGACATATGCGATGGTGTGACGATGGTGAAACCGCAGATGCTGCCCAGAGCTACCTGTCTGTCTGTCTGTCTGTCTGCATCCCTTCCAGCTGTATGTCTGTCTGGGCTGTGTGTGTATATATATATGTAGGCATAAAAATTCTGTATATACCTTTACTGCTGCTTTTGCACTTCTGGTTATATACTAAACATCATTTCGTTGTCTTAGCACTTGTACAGTGACAGGAAAGGAAATCTTCTCTTATCTAATCATCTCGTCAGGGTAAAGATTGTCTGTTTCTACACAGGTAAAAACATCTTGTGTAGGAAAAGTGTTGCTGAGGCAGTTTTCATATCTTGGATTACAGTGATGTGATTTATTATTTTTTGCGCATTCTCGTCTACTCCTAAACTTTTGAACCCTGCCTTAAGGATTAGTTGCAGCGATGTCTACAGCACACAGTGTTGTAACTTACTGTATGTAACAGTGTTTGGTGGTCTTTTCTCCACATGAGGCAAGATGCTCATTGGTATCTTTTTATCGATAAGACTCTTATTGGAAACTTACCATGTTACCTTTTAGTATTACTTGAATACCTGGTGGACTTCATCAGCTTTGCTCTACTGATTGGATCTTCTTTCCAGTTACACAAATTTGATCTTAACCTGGAAAGCCTCCTTAAAACAATAGTGTAACTGACTCTTGGACTAAAGTAAGGCACCTCAACACAATTAACACACGTGTATTTTGGTCATTTCAGAAATTTCATTTTCAGCTGCCCAGGCTCTACTTGGGACTGTTTAATTAATGTATCCAACAAATCACCTTCCCTCAACATGAAATTTTAATGTTTTTCATTAGCCAACTCGGGCCAAAGCAGATCTTTTTGTTGCTTTATTTGATTTTCTCTGAATGTGTAATTTGACTGGATGTCATTGAGGCCTTCCCCTGAGTGACCTATCGAGTAAAAACAAAGGTTAAAAACTCAAGATTTCAAGAGGACTCAAACAAAAAACAGCAGGATGTAATATGATAGAACACAAACGTAATGTGTAAAATGTTCCAGTGGCAGAACATTTAGAAATGAATCATCTAGTTCTTCCTTTAGATGTCAAAGGTACTAAATAATCCATTTGTCACCACTTTATAGAGCTTTGTGATCGAGTATACATCCCAACATAAACACCTACAGAATTGTAATTAATGACTCTGTAATTAATTAACTCTCTCACTTATGACTTAAATTCAGCAACTGGTAAAAGAAAAAGTTGAAAACCCCTTTAATCCCTGCCAGTGCTGGAGGATGGTGTTGTCATATACTTATTTGCACTGGATACAGTCTACCACAGGATACTGTGGTTTATTACAAATCTTAAGTCTCTTCCTCACCGTCGTATATGCTTGAGTTGGATGGCTTGGCTTGTCCACTCATAGACTCAGCCCTGGCATATTCCTATCTCTAAAAATACTCTTAATCAGAATTAGTAACTTTATTTTCACTATAATGCAGTGCAAGACAGCATCAACATTTTGAAAGCACTCGCTTAGCAAAAAGTGTGCAAGATGAGAAGTCTATAAAGACCTTGCAGACGGTCTTTAAAAAGACATTCCTTAATAATAATAATTGACCAGATTTACATAGCGCTTTTCTTGGCACTCAAAGACGCTTTACACCGTCAATTATCCATTGACACACATTCATCTCGGTGGTGGTAAGCTATGGTAGCCACAGTTGCCCTGGGGCAGACTGACAGAGGCTTAGCTGCCATTCTGCGCCTATTGCCCCTCCGACCACCACCTCAAACAATTCACACCAGGCAAGGTGAAGTGTCTTGCCCAAGGACACAATGACCATGACACAGGTTACAGGACGGAATCAATCCGCCGACCTTCGGATCATTGACCGACTCGTTCAACCAGCTGAGCCACAGCCGCAGGTCCTTAAAAGGCATAAAATAGGACATTTAGAGCTTAATAAATTTGTTCAAATGCAAAGTGTAGTAGTATGGAAGGGCAGATGAAAATGAGCAAATTGTGCACATAAATGGTGCAAATAGTCCGTTCAGGTGTCCTCTTGGTCTGCTACCTTCATATCTATATTCGCCAGGTAGAGAAGTACAGGAAGCTGTTGTCTTTGCTTCCAGGGTTTGTTCCCAATATCTATTCCCAGATCTTTACTGAATCTGGAAAAAGGCATTCAAAGAAGTTGTCACTCATTGCTTGGAATCGGTTGCAAAATTGTCTGACTCTTAAAAAGTTGAACTCGTAACAAGTTCAAAGCAAATCTGAACAACTTGGAGGCAGACATATTCAGATGTAAGTGTTATAACTGACTCACACTGGCCCTGCTTGATCATCATCACTGATGACTTGTGGCACATTTTTGCAAACACATACTTCATTTTTATACAAGTCCTATTTAAACTGCTTCATGTATGTAACCTGTTAATCTGTGCTGCTGCCTGTCTCCGCTGTGCTTGTCTCATGAAAGAGATTCTCAGTCTCACGGAGCCTTTTCCTAGTTCAATAAAGTTGAACAAACAAACAGACAGGAACAAAGCCGGTGAATGTAAAAGATATGAAATGAGAAACTGCACTTGAAGTGATTTTGTTGGATCATATGTGTTTTTACATAACAGGAGTTGAACTGCAAAACCGGTGAAACTGAGAGTGTTTGTGGCTTTTGTGTTTTTAAAATTCGCTCACAAATGAGACTAGATTTGTTGCTTTGTGTTGAAAAATGGCAATTCATCCAGTTTACTGTCTAATGGGCTACAGAGACGGACTGCAGGTGTTGTTTAAATGTATAATATGTTTCCTATGTTTTGATCCAAGAGTTGATTACACTTTTTCGACCCAGTAATGGGATCAGTTGTAGAACAGGCAGCCTTGTAGTTGTTGTTTACTGCCAGCAAATAAAGTGTAGCATATTTACAATGTTAAATAAATGCCCTCTATGGTCCGTTGTGTTTTGACCCACTGCTGACATCCTACAGTAATTTTAATTCCACCCAGATGAGTATCTAGTATTTTATTCACTCGAACACCTGGCCTGATTACACAAGCCACATAGTTTTAAAGGGGAAGCGACCTTGTGTCCCTGCATTACTGCGTTTGTCTGCTAAATTATTTTAACACCAAGATGACAGTTTGCAATTTTTAATGCGAGTGACCCAAACCAAACGGCTGACCTCTCCCGATAATACTAATGATGTCTGGACTGAACTTTAGCCGGCGTTGAGTCTATTAATGCTGTCACACCGTGAACCCGCTGTGCAGAGGTGCTCATTTCATAACCGTTTTTTGACAGCAAGATTTTACTGATTCATTCCTACTTTTCTGAATGTTCTCATCAAAAAAAAAAATCAGCTCCAAGGATATCTGATCAATCAAGACTGAATATTAACATGTTTGGCTTCTGTATCCTAAAAATTAAGCTTTTGTCAAAGGCCAAAGAGTACAAGAGCACTAAAAAATAGATTCATTTTCCAAGGCTCAAGCTGTTTCTTTTGAACAATTATCAGGATCTGTTATGTGACGGTGAGGTGTATAGATATATATTCACTTAATGTCTTTGACACTAGATGTTCCTTTCGATTTTTTTTCTCAAAGACAGAGCTAGAGAATTAGATTTATTTATTTTTTTTTACTGCAACAATCAGGATAAGAGTCAACAGCTTTTTACTGTACAACAGCTGCCGACAGGTAACTGGACGTCAGCCAATAGTAGGAGCCACAGAACCAGATATCTTGATCTAAAGGTGGTGCGAGATGGAAAGTCATGGGATCACCGAAGTTTATAGAGTTGATACTGAGGGTGACATGAATGTCAGAGATGCCATACGAGCCTGGATCAAAGAGATAAACCAGCCCAGAAATGAGCTGATGTCATCACCAGAGGATTGCAATGATTAATTAAATGGTAAATGTTCTCAACCCATAAAGAATTTCAGTATCACCTCACTTGAAAACATGTGGTTTTAACTGGACAGCAACAACATCCCTTTCTAAGACAGTCAAAACGTAAACATCCAAACCCATCATGTGGTTTTAAATTTTTTTAAAAAAAGCTGATTAATTCATTCTTGTTTACCAATATTTTTTTTTTTTTTTTAAGTAAATATATAACTGTACATACAGGGCCAGGCCTGACCAATTTGGTGCCCTAGGCAAGATTGTAGTTGGTGCCCTCTTGCATCACAGTGAATTTCACTTGTAATTTTCATACAGTAACACAAACTGTATCCATGTGTTCAAGCTTTCATTTAAGTATAAACAACACACTAAATGAAACTGAAGAAACAAGTGACCTAAATTAAAAAATACCATATAAATAAGACATTGTACTAATATAAAAAATGTTCTATAGCTTGTTTATCTTCTACTATCTACAAAACAAGGGACTGTGGACCACTGAGGAATCTAATGTATGGCTGCTCTCATTTTATTTTAAATCATTTTTGATAAAAAGAAAGACATTTTCGTTTTGCTGTAATAGGTTTCAGGTGTTGAATAAAGATGTGAATGACCTGTTTGTCAGTCATTGTTAGTTACTTAGTTTAACTATAAAGCTCTAATGTCCCATTTTAAGATGGAGAGCTCAAAAAGTTCAAAGGTTTGTTGATTGCCAACCCACATTCACACACAGAGGTGAGATCAGTGCAGGTTCACTGCCAACCACATGGCAGGAGTGCAGTAGAACTTAAAGTGCTTCAATTTATCTGTTGAAAGTTTCTGTATTTTTTTATATATTGCAATATATATCACAGGGTTAGAAGAAATTGCAATGTCAGTTTTTTCCAACATTGTGCATCCCTTCATATATATATACACGTGTGTGTGTATATTTATTATAATATGGAGAAAGCTAAAGTATAAATTATTAACTGCACTGTAATACTGGAGTAAACTTAGCACCCTATAGCAGATAAAGAGGAAGAAAAGCTAAGCATTTTAACAGACAGCAGGGAAAATACATTCAACAGTTTAAAATAACACCTGAACAGGCCTGATATTGACTTTCTAAATATCCTTCATTAATTTAAGGTGGTGGTAGCATATTAATGTCAGTCAACTACAGCTATTTAGTGATTATAAACAGTGCTGCTATCGTCCAAAATAAGCGGGAAAGTTAGCATTGCTCTGACAACAAGAACTACGGTCCATTAGCCTGAACCAGAAATGTTTGACAGCGTAGCGGGGGGTGTCTTAGCGGCACTCCCTGGCTAACTGACGTGTATTCAGGAAAATATTTAACCACAAGTGCCTATGCAGTTTCGCTCTTTGTTAGCGAAGATGGCTCGCCAACGTCTTCGCTGCTAACGTTAGCAGCTAAGACGCTCACGCAACGTCTTTGCTGCTAGCGAGAAATGATCGTTTTCTCGCTTCATACCCTCGAAAACAACGTATCGGCCCAATTTGCAGCGTAGTTTTTTCAGGCAGCAGCGCAACGTCCGTTTCTCTGTTATAACGGTGGTGACAACCTGCTTCATCTAATTTATTCCATCGCCCTGACGTTACCATACTGTTCAGACTTATCAGGGGTGTGTTCCGCTAAACCAACTTTCAGCCCTTTGTCACTGTTAGAATCATGTCTGTCTCCAGTTTCCAGCAGAACATTGGAAAATTAGGCAAGTGTCAGAAGTCAGCTCCTCCTTGTTGTCAGTGTAAAACAGTTGCTGGACTGAAAGTTTCTAAGATGGCACTGAATGGAGCTCTGGAACATTTAGTGGAAACTGAATCAGTTACATCCAAAACTCAAAGTGAACCCACCATTATAAGATCAATAAATAACCCGGGTTATTCATTGATCGGGCGGCTGTGGCTCAGGTGGTAGAGCGGGTTGTCCTCAAATCGCAAGGTTGGTGGTTCGATCCCCTGACCCTCCACAGTCGAAGTGTCCTTGGGCAAGACACTGAACCCGAAGTTGCTCCCAATGGCAGGCTAGCGCCTTGCATGGCAGCTCTGTCGCCATTGGTGTGTGAATGGGTGAATGAGAAAACATTGTAAAGCGCTTTGAGTGCCACAAAGGTAGAAAAGCGCTACATAAGTGCTGACCATTTACCATTTAACCCTACTCTTCAACCATCCCTCAACACAAAGCTTTCTTCACTGAGACAATGAAAAGCAGCTTCATCCCAGACACAGATTTTAATAAAGAAATATTTCAACTGAAGATGAGGAACATCTTAAGACAGCCCAAACGTCTTAAGATGTTCACTGCAGCATACTCACAGTGAATGATGAGTGAAAAAAGTCCCATTTATTGATAAATCCCAGTTAGAGATTAGTGTCAGTAACAGAAGATCACCAGTGAACATTCAAGACTTTGGGATCCAACCATTTTCCAAGATGCTGAGAAACATCTGCCTGCCAAACACCTTGTATGTCTTGGAAAAGTGGTGCCATTTCAAAAGCAAAGGCTTGTCATATCAAATAAATGAATTTTTTTCTCCTTTTGCTGAACTTTGTGTCGAGCTAATTGTTTAAAAAGGACCCATTTAAAAGTGTCTTAACTTCCATTGCCTAAAATTTTAGCATATTACTGCATATATCTGTAGGTTTTGAACAATGATTAATGTAGCACTTGATGGCTATTCTGTGAAAAATAACGTTTTGTACATTTTTTAAAAATTCATATTTAATTGTTTATCCCTAGTGCCAAGGGGGTTCCAAATCACTGTCTTGTGTTCAAAAGTGTGAATATTCCCAACCTTTACCTTTAATTATTTAACCCTATGAAATATGGACAACAGGTTGGAGTTTGGATTAGAAATAAAAATGTGGTGATTGTGGACATGTCTCGGATTCCTGTGGTTTTTCTCTGTATGTTTGGCTGCTGTGCATTTCACTTGCAGGCTGGGCGGGGCCGATCGGAGGAGGACGCTCCCTCACCGGCACAGCTCATCGTCTCATCAGTAGACAGCATAAAGCCACTACTCACCTGGACTCCTGCGCCAGACGATTGCAAACACCCCAAGTGGTACATTCAGGCCATTAGCAGCAGTTTTGAGCTCTTGTGTTCCTCTGCTAGGTCTATTTCGAGTTTTGAGTAATTGTGATTTCTCTTCTTTGTTCCACTCCAGCGTCCAGCCATCCGCAACTTCACGCCAGCCTTTACCATCGCGGCAACACGAGTCAAGTTCTCACCCTTCACGAGCACCGGCACGGGAACTCCCCCTCCTGCACCGCCACTGCAACCTGCACACCTACCCCGGATTCCCCACCTGCCTCTTGGTGCCCTACACCCCCTGGATTTCCCCAAAATAAAACTGTTCCTCCCTTTATTCCTCGTCTCCTCTTTGTTTGGGTTCCGCACACACACACACACCAGGTGGCCAAGAGCCATCACAAAAAACTAAGTTTGCCAGGAAGAATGTAAGACCTGGATAGAGTTCATGGTGCATAAATCTTAATTGACAACTTCTCCAAAACTTTGTTTATTTGCCTGTTTTCATGAGGTGACCTTTTATTATTGCTTGTGACCTTTCTTTCATGAAACCTCCCATAATTCGTCATGAAACCTCCCATAATTCGTCTTGCTGCAGTTTTTGCTTTTGCTGCCATTTTCAAGTTTTTCAACATTTGTGGAGAGTTTAGAGTTGGTGTTTGTGTTCCCTTATAATGACAGAAGTGGTGTTCAAGTGCACTCTTCTTATTGCTGAACACACTGTAAATTCAACATTATAAGCTTTCAGCCACCATGAAGTACAACAGAATGGTTGTTTTGGAGAAAAAAGAACTTTATTTTTGAGGAAAATTTCTGAGATTGTAAATCAAATTTTGCAGATCAAAGTTCATTCATTGACATTAAAATAACTTTTTTTTTTTTGGCAAGAATCTTATGAGCAAGATTAACATCCTGTATTAATTGGAAGTCATCACCTATCATGTTTGTGAAGCAGGTTTTGCTCTAAAGGTGTTTTACCTGCTTGAGCGAACTTCTCAAGACAAAGTTAAAGCAAGCTGATAGTAATGATGATTTCATGATAGTAACCGTGTTAAAGGCGTTACATTTCTCACATTGTGGAAATAAAGTTGTCAGTTTTGTCAGTTTCTCCATGTTTTCGCAGTGTTCCCTTCCTCAAACGCCCCCCAGCCTTACTTAGTGTCAGAGATCCTGTGAAAGTGATAATTCATTTAATTTGGGAACATATTAAGACACCGAGACAAGAACGTGTTCTGGAGAGTAAATTAATCAACTTCTCCTCCTTCCTGTTCTTTCCCCCCCCCCTTTTTTTCCCTGTCACTCGGCGTTGAGTGTACGAATAAGGAACCTGAGTCTCTCCACTGAAGAAGAAGTCATTTTACTCGTGCATTGATATGCAAAAGCTACTGTGTTTGTGTGCCGGCGGGCAAATGTACTAGAAATGGTTTATATTTATATTGATTGACAGACTCTCACAGCTTGAATACAGACACATACTTTGTCTGTATGACCTGACTGACTGATAGATTGACTGAATAGATGCAAATTTCCCGATCATATTGATGTGAATTGAGCTACAGCGGCTTTAAAATACATTTACTTTGTATATTTTCAATTTGCACACAGACACATTTGAATGTAGTTAAATTTTCTGCAAAGCTATGGAGCCTACCTGAGGTTAAAAATATTCTTACAGTGTGGAAATCAGCGCTCAAAGTGACATGTACAAAAGAAATGATGGGTAGCTTATAGGAATGTGTGCATAATAGCTATCAGCAATACATGGAAATCTAATTTCTGCATACTGCAACTCTGACTATCTGGTTCTCATCTATCTTACTATACTGTGTAAAAGAGTAATGTTTCCAGTTTTCTTCCATCACCTAATATTTTATGCTTTTATATAGTCGGAATCACTTCTTAATAAATACTGCAAATAATTTAACAATGATCAAATAAAAAATACTGGAAACGCAGATTAAAGGTCAAATATTTCAATGAAAAACATCTAAGAACTACTTAAACATTTTGTCAAAACAGTGTTTATAATTTTGTTACCATGTAACACCTGAGAGGCTGCATATGAAGTTTTGTTTTCAAAAAAAAAAAAACTATGGCTAATATAAACATACTTTAATCATAATGATAATAATACTACTGAACAGTATGCAATTTTGGTGTATTTCTTTATAGTGTTTGTTAAAGACCTCCTTCAGGGAAAATCTAGTTGTTTTATCTTGTTAACATGCCTACATGAAGTTCAGTCTATCATTATCATTTATTTAAAATCAAGGAAATGGTTCAAACACTTCATGAAAGTGTTGTATTTTAACCCAAACTGTGATATTTTTTTTATGAACCTAAACCAACAGTTCTGGTGCCTCAATTTAACTACGTTTCTAACATGCAAAAGTAGCTATAAAAGTGTAATATTTTCTTAAACCTAAACAGAAAGCAAATGAAAATTGAAAGTAACCGAAGATAGCCGAATCTGAGAATGATGATCTCTTGCCCATCACCCTGGCCTTCAGGAAGACAACCCGCTGGCTGGTTTGTGCCTCAACTACCCCAC
>NW_007578158.1:39318-53225 GCF_000690725.1 Stegastes partitus | reverse complement strand
GCTGTGAGGCGGCGGTGCTAACCACTGAGTCACCATGCAGCCCTAACCAACATATCTCTGCTGTTTATTTTATTGATTTAATGTCACTTGTTTTCAGTCCGTCGCTCATATGCCAGATGGAGCGTGACCAGAAAATGGGCCTTTTTTTGTTTGTTTTTTTTAAACACATTGCAATGCTATTTTCATGAACCTAACCAAGTTGTTTCGGGGCCTAAAACGTAACCAACAAGCATGTGAAGGCTGAAAGTAAATGAGTCCCAATACTGGTCCCATACATGATGCAAACTTCAGCCTCCTGGGTGGGTGAAAATACTGCTGACTTGAGCCCTCATTCTTCCCTACTACCTCTTTTACATAAACTTTGTAGTTTTTTCAAACTGTGAGCTTTTAATACTATGTCATGGGTTCAAAAAGGTAAATGAGAATTCAGTTAGGTGGTATAGGGTTGCACATTTGTGAAGACAGGTTTGCAATCAACGCTAAACATTCTAGGCCTTGATGCTAAGTATTGTTACAGTATTGTGTCGCACCACAGCCTCCATTTTGTTTCCATCTGTTTCCCCTTGAGATCATGTGAGGTGGTGCTCTGCTCCTTCACTGCTCCCTCTGGCACCGTAATCGGAATAATACCATGCAGTGTGTGAGGCAGCATTGTTTTCCAGTCTTACAGTAAGTGAATATCTGAGATAAGAGAGAAGAATATCAGGGAAGTGTCTCTTTACGATACAACCTGATTTCAAAATCTGCAAATATTTTATAACTCCTGTAATGTGAGTCTGGATTAAGCCACTTTAAAACATGATGGGATTACTTTCAAGGGGGAAAAAAAATTCTAAATACGTAACTTTTAAACACAGAGAGGAGTTTTAGGAGTTTAATCAGCGACTTGAGAGGGATTTGAAGTGCACTGCTCCTGAACTTTTTGTTGTGACACATTTCTCTTTTTACTTTCTGGCTCCGTCCCTTCTCTGCCAATTTCTAAAGTCTTTCATTTCATATGCTGTGATTCCTATTCATCCCCAGCAGAAGCCCAGTGAGTTCTCATCATTTCCATTCACCTGTGCTTAATCCCGCACACACCTGCTCCTCATTCTCCCATCAGTCCCTCAGTGTGTCTATATATCAGTCCTCCTCTTTCACGAGCTCCTTGTTTATTGTGCTTTCACAGCCTTGGTGCTCCAGCCTTGGCTCTTGTTTGTCTTTTGTTTTTTTACTTCTTCCCCTGTCTGCCTGTCTGCTCCCCTTTTGGATTTGTTTGTTTTCTTTGATTGCTTGTGTATTGCCAACCTCTGCCTCAAATCTACCCGCCAAGTAAACTCAATTTAACTTCACCCTGCATTGTCCCTGAGTCTCGCTTTTTGAGTCCAAACATCTGTACTGGGAGTTTTTATATAAATCAATCTGCATAGGGAAAGTCATATTTTCAGAACAGGTGGTGTTAACAATGGCAGCTTTGTGTATACGTAATCAATACAAATAAAGCAGAGATTCAAAAGGAGTGTACTATCATTTATTTTTCTTCCAACATGGACAACAAACTACAAGAGGCAGTCTGAAAACCAGAACTCTCAGCACTTACCGAGTCGTTTGTATTGATCCATAAATGTCTCGCGCTGCAGCAGATGCAGCGGTGTGATCGCTGTGAGATATGGTGCAATAAAGACCTTACTTATTGCCCTTTTAACTGAGCAGTCCAGATAATCATCCCCCTGCTGACCAGAGGAGGGCAGCCTGGTTGAAGTTCACGCTCCCCATCAGCTCCTCGCTGGTCTCTGGGTGACCGCATACAGCCGCAGGCAAAGACATAAAACGAAAGAGAGCACCTAATGACATACTCATCATTCAGCGCACATATACACACCTGCACACAGACTGTATATGACAAAAAAACCTCATGTGGCACCCACTTACCAACACTGACATGCCTATAATTGAAATCCTCTCACAGTACACCTCGATACGTACCCTCGCGAATAATAAGCCTTCATGCGTCTTTCTTGTGTTCACACTACACCTACACATCCACAGGTATGATTGAAAAAATGTTTTACTGAGCTCGGTTTGACCTACAACCCCTTCCGCTCCTGTGAGAGCCGCGGGCTGATTCGACATTGATTGAAGTATCGCGCAGATGATGGGGTGTAGTGGTTTCAGATGTGCCGCAAATGTACCGTGAATTATATATTTCTAATTACAGTGTAAAATGAAAGGAATGCTTGGTGGCAAAAGGCCAAATGGTGGAGAAAAAAACAAACAAAAACAAAATAACTAAAATAGGAAGGCATACCACTAATCTGCTTCTGTCTTGGTTTCCCTCTCCAGGTTTAAACGTGGCCCCAGAGGTTTGATCCCATTAAGGCACATGTGCACTAGTGTGGTCTGATGCTGATCTTAGATGATGAGGTCCGACTCAGTGTGGGCGTTCTGCTTCGTTCCACAAGTGCTGGATAAGGCTGAAGTCAGGCCTCTGTGCCGACCAGTAAAGTTCTTCCACACTAAATTGGGGAAACTGGACCAAAGCTGTTGCAGCAAAGTCCAAAATACCATCATATGCTGTAGCTTTAGGGTTTACCATGATCACATTCCATAGTGTCCAGATATTTATTACTTTAGGATCACTCGAATTCAATGTGATATAGTCAAGTTTGAGCATTTGAAGTTTCATACCAGTTATGTACATACCAGGCTTGCCAACTTTACAGAGAATACAAGGTGTGTCAGAAATGTGTCATGAAAGATGCATTTCAAACCCAAGCTACAAACTATGAGTTTTCCCCTTCAGACGATCAACCAGCACATCTACAAAGAGATCCTGCACCGCTTGCTTTGTTCAGTGAGTGAGGAGAGGCCAGAGTTGTGGCAGCTTCGCCATGACAACACGCCTGCTCACAATGCCCTGAGCATCCCACAGTTCCTGGATGAGAAGAACGTTACCGTGCTGGAGCAACCTCCCTACTCACCCACCTGGCTCCGTGGGATTTTTTTTCCTCTTCCCCAAGCTCAAGGGGGTCATCAAAGGGACCTGTCTTGAAGACGTGGACGACATCAAGATGGCTGTGATGATGGAGCTGCGGAGCATCCCAGAAGAATCCTTCCAGGAGTGCATGGCGGTGTGGCAGAGAAGGCTGGGGAAGTGTGTTAGACTCCAGGGGGATTACTTCAAAGGGGGAAACTTGTAGTTTGTAGTTTGGATCTGAAATATATCTTTTGTGACACCAGTCCTGAAAATTTTCTGACACACCTTGTAAGCCTCAACTTAGTTTTGAGAAAATGTTTTTTTAGCAGGTTGTGGCAGCTTGTCTGATGTCCTAAGATGCAGTTAAAAATTGTCGGTACACCTGATGTAAATCACCTGAAAATCTTCCCATTTGTTCTCAAAATTGGCATCTCTATCTTGAGAATTCTCACTGCTTCAATCAGTGCTGGAAAGTAATTAGGAATGTTTACTCAAAGACTGTAATTCAGTACAGTTTTGAGGTGTTTCACTTTCCTATTTCCATGTTTTGCTACTTTCTCCTTCTAGTCTGGTATATTGTTGAAGGAAATATTGTACTTTGTACTCATTTTAAAAATGCCACATAGGCTTCCAACCTTCCTGGCTTCTAATATTCTACAATAAGTGCATAGCTCACATTTCAGATTTCTGATTTGTTACCAGCTCCAACAAATAGTGATTTGTCTCTTCTCACATGGTTTCATTTTAATAAATTTTCCAAAGATCCAATATCTCAGCAGAAATCATCTTCTTAGAGAAAACTGAAAATAGATTTATGGATCAAAACATTTTTTTCTTCTTTCCTCTCCCATTGCAACATGCCCTCAGATTTATGTGCTGTCTCTGCATATAAAACTGTATATGAAGTAGTTTAAACTAGCTCCGTCTGCAGAAGCTACAACGGCAACATACTGCTTGGACACTGATGCTTCACCACTGATAATCTAATGTCAGCAGATATGATAATAAATCAGTCAGAGGTACCAAACTAGGATTTTTACTAATACTTAAACCACATTCTGCTGCTAATATTTATGTTAATTATGTTTTTTCACTCTGCTGTATTGGTACATTTTATTTAAATAAATGATCTGAACACTTCTTCCATCACTAGTAACAATAACGGCAAAAGTGCTCCTTTTTGAGCTGGTTTTGTCTTATTTTATTAGCATTTTCATTTCAGGAAAGATGTTTGCATGCCAGCAAAACATGCATCCTGTAGCCAGCAATAGCGACTTCATTTGGTTTGTTGAGTGACGTCGCCTAAGAGCACCAAAGGAGGCCTCCAGTATTTTATGACAATTCCTGTAGTGAGACACAAGCTACACTTCATTGATTCTTCCACTAGAGGGTGCCAGACGCAGTGAGATTTCTAAGGCAGAGAAGACAGGAGGAGAATCCAACCCTGCACTGACTTTCTGACCACCTGCCTGAGTGACTTACTCACTACTTCAGCTTGACCTAATAAATCACATTACCAGTGCCAGTAGTGTAATTACTGGCCAGCTGTCGCATCTCTTTTTTAACTCTGGGGCTGGACTGAGTGTGCTGGGCTAGACTGCGGCAGAGTCAACAAAGTGGAATGGACAGAAATCCAATGGAGCGGACTCAACTGGGCTCAGGTGAGCTATAATGAAGGGAGAACGAGATGGGAAGCCGCGATTCAGATTAGTGTTACAGCAGCTCCGCAACCGTGATGACATCTCTACTGTGCTGTCAGAAGCCATTAGGTCTCATTAGTTTGTGTATGTATGTGTGTGTCAGACCTGTAGCGCCACATTTCACCTGTTACGGATCGCCAGACTTTTATAGAATGTAGAATTTAACTGCACTCATCTAGGACTCACATTTAAGATTTAGAAGTACTTGTGTAAGATGGTGACAAACGGCATCTGTGCTGCTTTGATGTCTTGTTTCAGACTCTTTATATTCAGGTTTTCCTGCTGCATCCTGGTAATTTAGCTCTAGAGCTTAAAACAACTCAACTGCCCCTTATACCTGAGAATATGCCAGGTACAAAACAGACAGGGAGCGGTTACGTGGTTAAGACAGGTCATCCACAGTTGGGTTTGTTACTGGAAATTGGATATTAGATCTGTTACTTTATGTTTCTCAACAAAATCCAATAAAGCAGCCAAAGTAACAGTTCCCACCTCCTACGCTGTTTGTATGTTCTGCAGCCCAACACTTCTGTTCCACTGTAGGCAAAGATTCTAACACATATACTTTTAGTTTACAAAAAGTTGAGTGATTTCTTAAAACAATCTATCAGGTGAAACCGGTGCATTTGTTAAGGACTATTTTTAGCTGTTTTAGTGATAGATGTTTGGGGCTCTGCTTGGGTATTTTAAAATACACTATAGGAAGCAGTTTCCAGTACTGGAAGAAGTAGTCCAACATTTTACTTTGGTACAGGTTTGCATTCTACGCTGGAGTATTAGGAGTCTGTGGAAAAATATTTTTCTTAATGTACTTAATACACTGTCGTGGCATTCAAGTCTGAAGTAAAAGTAATCATTATGCAGAATAAGAAGGGTCTCGGTGTCACATTAACATATGTTTGGATACATATAACCGACTGCGAGCATGAAGGTTAGCATAGCATTTTCATGTTGTAGTTGCTAGATGCGACTTCTTATATTTTTTGCAGCAGGGAATCTGTCTCGTGTTTTATAAACTGATTTTTTTTCCCCCGAAAATCTGCTTGACAAAAACTATGCTTGACAAATGTAGTGGAGTAAAAAGAAAGAAGCAACAAACAGGATGCATGTGAGAGACGTGCAAATACCTTAAACCTGTACTTACTATTTCATTGTTCCACACGCCCAATGACAGCCCAGTTGAACATTATGTTCCCTCCGCCTGCTACGTTCAGTATCAGTGTTCAGTGTTACTTCATCTTGGAACAGCTGCAGACAGAGTGTCACTTTATAATGAGTGAAGCCTGTCTGGTTATGTGAGGCCTTTATTGCAGGCCACTGCTGTCATTTTGTGATTCATAACTGATGCTTTAAATATGCTAAGTCTGACTGAGATCAGGACTTTAAGGACCTTGAAAAGAGAAGGACAATAAAGTTCCTTTAATCTAATCTCATGGTGTGATAATAAAGTCTGAGCTGGCTGCCTTAATATTGGCATCTGCAGGAGGGCGAGAGAGAGAATGTGGTGTTTTAGACATATTGTGGGGACATGACTGTATGTGTGTGTGGAGACTTGACTCGCCTTAGATGAAATAGATCCATAACATAAATATATATTACATTTCATGATTTGTTTAAGTTAAGTTGTGGTTAAGTCCAGTCATCACTAAATTAGTATACATCAATTTAATGTCGTTTGAAGTGATGGAAACCTGACATTGTGTGTATGTGTTGTCCGTAGGTGCATGATTGTGTGTATGTATAATAAACTTGTGCATGGGTGCAGACATCTTTGTCTTTAAGCGTGTGCGATTGTGTGTGATTGTGTGTGTGTGAGCCGACAATGCTTCGCCTGATGAAAGCCAGCAGGAGATCCAGCGCCCCTCTGAGCTCGACTCCATCAGAGAGAGGAGACAAGCGGCAATGATGACGATGGGGGAGGGCGAGAATGTGGGCCTCAGGTTGTGTGTGCGTGTTTATGTCTGTCTGAGAAAACGTGGAGGAGATGGAGAGAGAACACACAGTTCTGTATATCAGTCATGATTCCTCAGCCAACAATGTAAAATAGGACTGTAATGTGTATTTTACCTGCACGTGTCATCATGTTTGTTCAGACTCTCTGTGGCAACACATGAGACGAAACCAAATGAAATTTCATCATCCATTTGTGTTTTGCCCTTCACAGCTACAGGAATAAATGATTTCTGGTGCGATTGCAATGTGTTTCAGTTATGTTGGCTATCGGTACGCAAACTAATGGGCGAGGGAAAATCATGGTTTGGGTTAAAGTAACTTCTAGGTTTCCATGTGCAACATTCAGAACCAATTGTTGCTCCACGACCATAACAACATCCATACTAACAAAAAAGAGCCCACCCTGCAACTATTAGCCCATGCTAGCATTGTAAAGTACATTGGATGGCCATGATGAGTAACTTTATCTTCCCTTCACCTGTCGCTCCTTCTTCTCTTCTGTCTGTTTCCATAATCTGATGGAATGAAAAGGACCCGTGGACAGAGACAGATACACAAAGACCAGAGCAGAACAAACATAAGTAAAGAAAGGGAAGCAGAGGCAGCAGTAGAGACTCTCACGCTGGGATGAAATAAACCAGTGCACATAAATTAGATAAATAACATAAATTAAATACAGTGCTGCTCGTTTACTATCATACCCTCGGTCCAGGATGGAGTTATGACTATATCTAGGACATTCCAATAAGTGGGCTTCAAGATTAGCATATTGAAGTGTCCGCAACGATAGAGCACTGAGACGAAAAATGTGGGTTTATAAAGCCAAAATGGGAACGTTTTCACAAGATTAACGGGACAGTTTCTTTGACAATCACGAAATGTTTATTCAAACGGAGCTTTATGGTTTTGCTTCAGTGCAATTTCACCTTTGTCGGCATGAAAAGTCACCCCATCAATAAAAGTTAGTCCCGTTAATCAGAGGGCATACAGAGGATTATCATGATTAACTAGCTGAGGAGTTCAGTTATGAGTGAGAACATGCTCTGCAACAACGCAATTCTCTTTGATGTGCCATAATTAATGTCAGACAGTCTGTGAATAACTCAGTGAAGCAGATCTCAGGTGAGCAGGTAACTGACAAACAAACAAACACGTTGCCTTCTGCGGCTGACCGGGGTGTGATAATCTGCCATGCATGATTGACAACAATTGGCCGACCGTGACTTTAAAAAGTTATTCCTAAAATCAATTTCGGGGAATTTCGTTATGAAAAAAAACAGGATTGTAACATTATTCTAAGACAGTAAAGAGGCTGTTTTACTATCGGTTATATAGAAAATGATTTGGGACTTTAATATTTTATGATTATAAACAGAATACTCTACAAACCTGGTTTAGTATTAATTGTTGTTGCACAATTTCAGGGGAAGAGGTCGCGGTCCCCAGAAAGTGAAGTTCCCCGAAAGCCCTTCTGTGCATACTGACTAACTGGTATACGTGGCATGCCGTCGGAGGGCCCCCGCCTGCCCCCGGCCTCAGCGCCGGGCGCTCCAGGCGGCCGGCTCCTCCAGTCCTGGCAGGGCCCGCCTTTTTCTTTTGGCCTGACGTAGCAGAGCAGAGCTGGGCGGGGCCCTGTCCCCAATCTCCTGCCCCTGGCCTTTCCATTCTTGGTGGCAAGACCGAGACGCCCCATCTACACCAGTTGCCCGACCGCAGAGCCCACTGCCGGGTTTTTTAGACGGCTCCCGCCCGCCCCGTGGTGATGGCCGCCTTACTCGCTTCTTGAGCCCCAGCTCCGGGCGCAGCCCTATGGATTTTGCCTTTTGCCACTCTTTGCACCCGCTTTGCACCCGGCTTTGCACCCAGGCCATCTGGGTGTCACACAGCCCCGCTCACTTGAGGGAGCGAGCGCGTCGGACGGCAAGGGTGGCCGGTGCGGGGATGGAGGCGGTGGTGGTGGTGGTGGTGGTTCGGGCGGCCTGTGAGGCCTCCCCTACCTGCCTATCCACCCACCCACCTACCTAACTACATGGCGTCACCCCTGTCGTTTCCTCTCGGGCTACCTGGTTGATCCTGCCAGTAGCATATGTTTGTCTCAAAGACTAAGCCATGCAAGTCTAAATACACACGGCCGGTACAGTGAAACTGCGAATGGCTCATTAAATCAGTTATGGTTCCTATGATAGCTCTACAGTTACTTTGGCAATTCTGCAGCTAATACATGCAAACGAGTGTTGACCCCTCCGGGGATGTGTGCATTTATCAGACCCAAAACCCATGCAGGGTTGCCCCTCCCAGGGTGCCCTGGCCGCTTTGGTGACTCTAGATAACCTGGAGTCGATTGCTGGCCCTCCGTGGCGGCAACGTCTCATTCAAATGTCTGCCCTATCAACTTACTCTCTGCACCCTCTCTCCCCGTCAGGTGAGGGACAGGGCCCCCTCGCCCCTGGTGCAACTGTCGAGGAGGGGGGTGTTGAGGTGATGTGATTTCTGCTCAGTGCTCTGCATGTCAAAGTGTAGAAATTCAATGAAGCGCCTGGTTGACATCTTGGATTTTTGGAGCCAGTGACGCAAAAATTGTCGGAGGGGAGGTGGAACCACAGGAGCAGCGATTGGTCACATGAATTGAGAGGCAGGCCCTCTCTGCCCGCCCACATTTACCGCCTTCTGCTCGCTTCGTCTGCATCGTCGCTGCCGACTGTCAATCAAGCCAGCTGCGCTTGACGATTTTTAAAAAATTCAGTATTGATTTATTTTCAGATTGGCCACCTGATCTCTGGATTTGACTATGAAAACTAATAAGAAAAAAAATCCTGAGCTGTAGGAATGCGGTATTTCGTGATCACTTCTTTTCCAATTCAAGTCTATGGGAGCCAGGGCTTTTTGGAGTCAGCAACTACCGGACGTAGTGATATTGCAGGTTTTTGACACTTGCGGTTTGGCATCATTTTTCAGGGCTGGTTGCTACGTCCATATTTTATGCTGTCTATGGACTGAATGCCTCTAAGTCAGAATCCCGCCTTGACGTGACAATACCGTACCGCTGCGGCTCTTCAGTTGATCCTGGATAGCTGGCCTTGGCCTGTGCGGAGAGCCGTTCATGACAGGGCTGGGGTGCGGCCGGACGATGGTCGCCCCTCTCCTGCCTCGCATCGCATGTTTGTGGAGAACCTGGTGCTACATCACTTGCAGACGACCTCATTCTGGGTCAGGGTGCCGTATGTAGAAGAGCAGCTCCCTCGCTGCGATCTATTGAAAGTCATCCCTCGATCCAAGCTTTTGTGTGGCCGAGGGCGCACGGGAGAAAGTTTTTGGGAATTTCTCGGCAGAAAAACCATGCTGACCCTACACAAATACATCCACAATTTTGGAAGCTTCAAGGACTTCAAAGACTTGAACTTGAGTGTTTTTATAAAAAAAAAAGAAAAAAAGAAAAACGTATCAGTTACATGAACACACATGACAAATATGAACTATTTTTCTACTATCTGGCAAGTGTATTGCACAAATACACTTCAATTTCAGGAAAGGGAAAAAGGAAAAGAAAAAAAAAAAAAAAGAGAGAGCGTAAGAGGGGCACGAACAGCCTGCAGGCTGGGGCTGGCTGGGGCAGGAGAGAGGGGCTGCTTAACGGTGGGTGTCCAAGTTCAGCTGGAGCGCGAGGTGGCAGGGAGCATGTGAGCCTTGGACCTGTGACCCAATGCCCCTGGGTCTGCGAGAATGGGTTACCAGGGGCATGAAAGGCCAGCAGACTGGGGCTGGCTTGGACAGTGTGGAAGATGGTTGGGGTTGCTTAAGGGTAGGTGAACGGGTTCGGCTGGGGCACCTGGACCTGTGGCCCAAAGGCATTGGGTGGGAATGAACTGAAGCATTATATTCCTTTATGGCAAACGTTCACACAAAAATGATGTCTTCCCTTGGAAATCATCACATGAAAAAGCCATCTTCAAATATACTGACAAAAAAATAAACTGATACATAAAGAAGTTGTAGTAGCGTTTAATCAATAGCACGACAATACAAATCAAGATCAGAGTGGAGCGAAGAGTTTCTCTTGTGTACAGTTTGAAAGGAAAAAAACACTCACAATACATACTCGACATAACAAGATGCTAATTTTAAAGAGCTTACAATCCCAGCAGCGTCGGTGTGTGACAGTTGACTCATCGTCGTCGAGAAAAATGCAGCGTGTAGCAGCTTTAACTAATAAATGAATGTTCCCCCTGAAAATGAATAACCTCAAAGGGCAAGTCTGCCTTTGAGGTGTGTGACACCGCAATACATCAGCGCAGCAATTAAAACAAGTTAATTAATGAACGAGTTAACGAGCTCCGAGTTTCATAACGGAGGGTCGTTAACCGGCCTCTGATTGGTCAGCGAGAATAAAAACGAACCGGGTATCTCCCTGTTTCATCTGTGTGAGCACTGGTTGGGCATGTGCTTGCTTGTGTGTTTTTAGAGTTTAGGGATGGCCACCTTGAGCTCACTTCATCATACGTGATCGTCACCACCTGGAGCTGCAGATGGTGCGATATAGAGGGGAGGACTGACAAAGGGAAAATGTAAAATGATTTTTTACAGTTAAACATGTATTTCAAGGACAGTCTGATTGTATTTTGTTGCAGATGTGTGTTAAGAATATTCATTAATTGATAAAAGTTGAGGCTCATGCACACCTACTGTTCCTTTTAGGTTTGTACATAGATGAAAATATAAATAGTTAAGCGAAGAGAGATCTCCACCGCTTTTTTTTTTTTTTTACTTGCCAACTCTTCCCATACTCGGCTCATCATCCCTGATTTGCATGACCTGAGGAAGTGTTTGCTAACTCTTTCGAGCATACACTTTGTCCCTCGGTTTTACCTGAAAAGCTCTTAAAGGACCACAAGTGTTGTATCACCAACAAAGTTTGTTGCAAATACAAGCACACTGTGAGTTAGTTCTCTCTTCTCTACAAAAAAACCCCAAAACAAAACAGAGATACCAGTGTGTAAAAATCCTGAGGGGATGTTTAAAGGATCATGAAACTAATCAAAACTTCAAACAGTGACACGGGAATAATGGCTGCATTATTATTATGTCTGCACACTGCATACAGTCAGTAGAATTTATTCATTTGCATTTCAATATGACAATATATTTGTAACTTTTTCAGTTTATTCCAGTGCACTGAGTCAATCACATTAAATTTTTATAGCTGTTTATTAAAGATTATTGTTAGAATTACATCAATAAACAGAAGATAAATAGATGGAGTTCAGTAAAAAAATAAAATCAGTTCAAAAAAATAAATAAATAGATAAATACATACATACATACATACATACATACACACATACACACATACATACATACTAACTGTCCTCAGACTTTGGATCATAAAAAAAAACCAAAAACCAAACATCTAATTTGTCCTGTTTTGTTTCCGAAACCCTAAAAAAAAAACACACACACAAAAATGACCTGGTGTTTTTCATGGCATCCCTGCAGACATCTGGCCTCATAACAAAGTCATGTTTTCTTTGATCTCTGCTGTCTTTTTGCTCGCCTTCATCGCAGGAAGGTCAGAGGCATGACTAAATTACAGCCGTGATTAATGACGGTTCTGATACCGCAGGGGGAGGATGTGCTTTGTCTTGATATGAGCCAGAATCCTGTGTACTGTATATGACGAGCACATCAATAAGGAGATAATTTGCTGCCAGCTACTGGAAACACGCTGCCACTGCACCTTTATTTCTAACTGCAAGGCCAGCAAGTGCACACAAATGTATACACATGGCGTGTTCACAAATAGCTGAAAATTTAAAAAAAAACAAGGAAAGGGCATGTGATGATAATCTTTCACAGTTTAGCAGTTTGGAGGGTTTTTTTTTATGCTGCTGTTAAGCTGTGTCGACTATTTTTAGCACCTGCTTAATTGGATGTGCGCATAAGTTCACATAAGTTCAACTTCCGACCATCAACACACAGACACACACTCGAGGTCCAGCCTCCAGTCCAGCAGTCTGTCACAGATGTGCCTGAGCTGAATGACCGAAGGCTAAAAAACATTCACCCGCTCAGACATTCAGTCTCTCATCTGGCTGAGCAGGAGGCCCTAAATGGGTCAGAGACATCACAGACCTGAACACACACACACACACACACATACACACACATGCAGTGTGGAGCAGCCATGTTTTAGTATTCATAGGTCACATTACAGAAATGTATTTAGGAAGCATCTTTATGGAAAACATCATCATTTGCTCGTCAGACTAAAACTCTTGTTTTGACAGCATGGATGACATCAGGTTACAACTATGTAATAAACTCTGCTTTATCATGGCTGTTAGCAAACATTAGCTGCTTTTATGTGAATGTGTCTGAGCATGCGAACAGATAACATTTCTGTCCTCCTGTGTATATCCAGCAAGAAACTATCGTGTGTGCATGTCGGTGTGGGGGGGTAAATATAGCCAGCGTGGAGGGAAGGAGTCAGTTCAGAGCTCCAGGTCCCTGCAGGGCTTGGCAGCGTCTGCCAACTCAATGTGACTCCCGGCGTTTCTCTCACGGGAAGCAGTGAGGAAGAGGAAGCTGCTGTTTATACCTAAATAAAAACAAGAACATCTGTTTACTTCCTTGCTTTAATGGGATGTGAGGTACATATGCAGGCTTTTGGGAAATGGACTTGTTGGTTACTTTGACCTCGATGTCAGAAGGTTTTTTATAATTGTGTAATTGCAGATTATTTATCTTGGAACAGTTACTGTTACTATTTGTGCCTTTGATTACATTTTCACTTTATAAAGACGCTGCTTGTTGGTTGGCAGTTGTGCAATGTCCATTTGACATTTGTCACTTATCTTTAATTTGTTAGATTTCTGTCATTTCCCCGTCAGTTTAAAACAGCTGATGTCGCCAGGTTCACTTAATTTTGAGGTTCAAGGTGTGCAACCAACGATTCGACCGCTGTGCAGTGACTACTCACCGTCGCCTCCTAGAGAGCCTATTGTCACTCAACGCAGCATTTTGCATGTTAATTTTACAGCCCTATTTCCCAAGAAATTATGTTTCTGTACAACTCAACCTCATTTTCATTACATTTTGAGGGAAAAGTGTTTTCTGCCAGATTGTGTTTAAATTAACACATCCTTTGTTGCTTTACTGTTGCTCCTTTTCAGCAAACCAATCATACATTCAATGGAGTGGGACTTGTCCTCCTGGCATTCCACAAAAAAATGGACAAGAAGCTTCAAATGTGTTGTAAAGGGGCTAAATTTGAACCCAAACCATGATATTTTTCTGAAAATGAT
>NW_007578158.1:0-38648 GCF_000690725.1 Stegastes partitus | reverse complement strand
ATTCTAGAGGAAGCAACAGTGTAGAGTTACATTTACATCATTATAAGACAAGTAAGACAAGTAGGGATTTTTTATAATGGAAATGACCTATAAATATGTAAATTTGTTCCAGGAATTGGTTTCTGCAGGTTTAATCAATTTAACAGGGACTTTAGATATGTCATGAGTTTGCTTTGTGCTCAAATTTGTTTAATACAGTTTTGTTTATATGCTGCCAGTTCACAACATATGTTATCTCATAGTACCTCACATAGTAAGGTAAAGACCGTACAAACTGCAAATCTGAATATTTCTTCTGAATTTACTGTTGAAAGTTAGGAAACTGAACTAAGCTAGCATCTCTGCTGGGAGAAAATGTGCAGAACAGATTTTGAAAATAAATGTCTTTCCACTGTAGGAACTTGGGGCAGCCGTAAGGTGGCACAAGCATTTAAAGAAACAACCCTGTAATCGACTTTTTCAGCCCTTCTGCCTCCACTGCTGAGTAGCATCCAACAGCCATGATGTAAAATCTGAGTGTGCCAAAGCAACAACACATAGTACTTACTGGCTGTAACTCCAGTTCTGTGAGCACGTAGGAAGTACAGAAATTGAGGTTTATCATGTTAGCCAATATTGAGAATTTTAAGTTGTTGATGGCAATGTTTAGAGGAGAAGGCTGCTGCTGGAGTCAAACATCTAGTTGAACTAATCAGCATTGTCTTCTCTGAGTTTAACCAACCAGCAAGTTTTCTTCAAGGCTGCTACCCTGGAATAGGTAAAACCTTGTTCCCTGGAAACAAGCCCCGAAAGAAATTTTACATCAGCTTTTCTTCCACTTGGAACAAATGCAAGAATTCTGACCACCTGAAAACAGCCTGCAGGTTCCTGCAGGGGAAAACAGCTTGATATGATAAACCCAAGAAGCCAGTGCAAAAACATGGAGCTTCGCGTTAGTTCAGACAGGCACGGAGTCAGGCGGTCACATGGCCCCTCCTGGCCAATCGTCATCGCTACAGTCCAGCCCACCCACTTAGCGTGCTTTATAACTGAGGCAGCGTTCATTCATTCTGCCCGCTTCACGCTCACCACATTGCTGCTACTCCAGCCTCTGCAGAACATCAAATCTCCTCCTCCTCCCCAACCACCACCTTTTAGAAACAGTTCAATCTCATATAACCCCGGTGTTTCCCATATCGTGGGATCGTAGGTTGCAGATGGTTCATTATTGTACCTTGAACTATGTAATCTAGATTCTGTTAGTGAAGACTATTTAGTTGGTCTCGTGTTCATACTGTATTCGAAAAATTGTAAATTCATGGCTCTGTGGGGGTTTGTGATCTCAGGGATTATCTGTGTCATGCTTGCGCAGATCGTTCCAGAGCATCACGAGCAGAGTCACCGCCAAATGTATGTGATCTCAAATAAATGGTTATAACCTGACAAAGTGTCCTGTCTGAAAACCCATTAATTTGGCTAAATTCAACTTTGTGCAATCAGCAAAGAAAATGACCCCAAACTGCAGTGAAGTATGGCGGCAATGTCATTATTTAATGAATAATGGAAATTGTAGTCGCAGAAAATCATCATGTAGAGTATTATAGGGATCTATGTCCCAGCTGGAGCCAAATATCGAGACACGACCGGTCATTGATCAGTGTTTGCACAAACATATGCCCACAACTTTTATTTAAACTTGCTGTCACGCAGAAACATGAAAATCTGTGATGTAGGTACACTGTTCTAGGTTATCTCAGCTTAAAAATATTACTTCTTGGCTGGCCTGATGTCAGTTAGCCTCACATAAGTCTTTATCACGGTGCTCCTTTACTAGCTTGCCAACTCAGAAGACCCTGGCACCTCCAGTAGATACAATATTAAATAATAAGGGACTCTACCTGCAGGTACTTAATATTAAATGACTCAAATCAGATTGGGGGGAAAAAAAAAAAAACCTTCATCTTGGATATGTTGCGAAAATACTAGTTTCCAAAGGATCAAATGTGACATTCTTCTCATTAAACTTGTTTGAAAAATGTTAGCCCAGATCACCAGGCTACAATCGACACTATTACTGCTAATGCTCCTCAGTCATTAAAAACACTTGGGGACAGGGGGCAGTGTTATGTAACCGTAACCACGTCAGTGCGCTTCGTCTCAGCCTCCAGTCTGATCGCTGCCATATTTCACTTCAAGTGCTTCTGAGCTCTTGGACGGAGGTAGCCCGAGGCGGGTGCTGCTGTCTCTGACAACATTTCTGCACATAAAAAAAAAAACAGTCCCCTCAGGTTTAAATCAGTTTGCACACTATAGCTCTGGCTCTGGTATCTTATATGCTACGTGCTCCTCAGCTTCATTTGTAACACCCCATCATTTTTCTTCTTTTTATTAACACTTCTCTCATTATAATCAGTGCAGCTCCGAAGTTCTGTGATAAGTTCCTCCGACGCCATAGTGGGAATAAATTAAGAGGATCCTCGCTGTTGTTTCTGCTGTGACTTTCCCTGCTGCGATACAGTACATGGAAGTTGGAAGGATTAAGAGAAAGAGAAAAGCCTGAGCCAAGACATAATGCCTCTTTGAAATCCTCCACACCCCCTGCAGATGACTAATTTCCCTCTTTACTTAAATCCACTCTCCCTCTGTGTCTTTCCCCCTCTTTTTTTCCCCTCCTCCCTCCATCTCCATATCTGTTTCTCCCACAGCAGGTCCCTCTCTTTGCTTCCCTGTCACCTCTCATCTTGCTGTGCTCCTCCGACATTAACGCTAAATCATGTTGACATCATATATGATGTTTGTGTTCCTGTGACTAAGCTGATGTTGCCGGCTGATTTACTTCACTATAATTGTATGTAAAATACTGTGCCCGGTGAAGACACAGGAATTTGTCTCGTGACTTTGCAGCGGAAACATACCGAGAGTGAAGACAACTTTACACATGTGCACATTTAATGCAATTACCACTGAAATACAGTGAATCCTACACACACAGGATGCAGCTGTATGCCGCTTAGTGTGATTCAGACTTTGAATTTCATATTTTTTAACGCACAGACAAAATTGAAAATGACTTTAGTCCATTCTGCCACTGTAAGAAACTGATTTTCAGAGGATTTAGCCTCCATCTCAATCTCTCTTTTCATTTCCCCTCTCTCTTGGCAGCCGGTCTGCCTTCTGTTCTTATTGTTCTCTCCGTCCTATGCCACCTCCTTTCACTCTCTCTCTCCTCCTGTTCACCTCTCCTTCATCCTCCACCCCCTCCCCTGTCCTCTCCTTTTGCTCTACAGCAACGATCATAATTGGTCTAGAGATGTACAATACCGTATTGACAGCTCGCACGGCAACAACAATGCACATGCTGACGCACATTTTTCAAGGACAGCCAGGCCTCACACAGCATGCATGAGCTTCACATGGCTATATCCATATATCTGACTTTCACTAAACAGCAGTAAACAAAGCATATTCTTCGTCTGCATAAACTGACCGTGAAGGAAAAAAGTCAGGCAATACTGATCTTTACTAGTCGCCATTAGAGGTTAATAAAGGTCATCGAGGGCCAATGTCTTGATGTCACTTTGGCGCCAGCTGCTAACTCAGACCTCATTATCTATTGCAGCACTTGGTGCAAGAATTTGAGCCAATTCGTGATTATCAGAAAGTTAAAACATCTCCTCTAATGAAAATCCTTTTTTTCTTTTTTTTTTACCTTGTTAATATCTCCATGTGGTGTTTTCTGTATGCTGTTAATACCAGTTAACACCATGGCTGAGTACTAGCACCTGCAAACTGCAGTGTACCAATGACAGTCTCGAAAACATGGATTCAGACAGCCAGAATTTCATATGTAACAAACCTAAGCAACCAATCCTGTCAGCTTGTAGGGTGGAACTTTCTTTGTCATTATTTTTCTTTACATTCTGGTTCAAAAACATGTATTACTCTGATATTACAACTTCTACTAGATTTGCAGTGTTTGAGGAGAGTTGTAGGTGAGCTGGTGTGCTGAGCTGCAGTGAGGATCAAGCAATCTGATCAGTTTAAGATGGGCTGACACTACATTAGTTATCAGAGGAGAAATCTGATCTGATATTTTGGTAAACCAATGCTAGTCCAGATTATTGGGTACTGTGAGGCGTTCACAGATCCAGTTTAAAACCTCAGCTGCCCCCAGTTATGTCAAATATGTCCAATATTTTTTAATGTTACATTCAGCAAAGAACCAGTAAATGTGTTTTTTACATGATTAAGTATCACCAAAGGTTTTTGGTTAGTCAGATCTTGGAGTAATTGCTTGTAATGCAGTAAAGGTCAGTCAGAAGTGAATTACTGTAGTTCTGTCCATGATATCAACTCACCCCATCTTCTGGAGTTTTTCAACTTTTTGGCTTTAATTACTGGTGTCTGAAATATATGTGCACTGTTTGTCTTTGTCAGCATTATTGTGTAGATGCATGCCATTTGGCAAACTTTAGTGTGTTTAGTTGGAGACATTTAACCCATATTCCACCCTTGGGTTTGTGGAAACTTACATGCCTTCCGGTAAATACTGCTAAGATCTTAAGTGCACCATCCCTGTCATTGTAATCTTAAATTAGAGCTTCTTCCTTTTACATCCATACCCGCTACCTCTGGGATACTCTGACTCACTTGGCCGTGCATTCACTTTCACCTCGCCTTCCAGCATCCAAGTGTTACCTTTTAAAAAAAAATAAAAAATCCCCTTCACTCCAGGAAGCAACAACCCCAAAGCAGCAACCTACCACAGTGAAAATTTCAAGTGGTACAGAGGATTTGGATGGTGCAGTCAGGCAGCCCTGCTAGTTATTTCAGTAAATTCGCAATTTTAATGACAGTGCTCTCCTCCCTGCATGCAAATGTTCTACCAAAACAAATCCCACCATCACTATTTTGATGGGAACCATTGCTGTATCCTAGTCTTAGTCCACCCTGTACTATTGTGATTGGTTTAAGGAGCATGCATCGTCCTGACAACAAAAAGAAGATGAGGTGCAGGATGGTCTCACTCTGCCAGACTCCTCCTGGAAAAGAACTGGGAATGTCTGTTAATGTAACATAACAAGAACAAGAACTCTGCCAAACAATACATCTAAATGACAGGGAGCTTGGTTTGTCAAAGCTTTGTGGGTGCAACTTGTGCACCATAGAATAAACGTTATGTTCTACACTTGCTGAGGCGTAGACCTATTTAGAGCTAATTCTATAATAAATATCGATTCATAGGACACACTAAAAGACCAAATGGTTCAAGATGAATATGTAGCAATGTACGCTGATGTGAATTGTGGATTAGAATGGAAAGTGGCCAGCATTAGACAAAGCCATTTCAATCAATCAATCAATCGATCAATTTAATTTTATAAATTACCATAGAAACAATAGGGCTGCAAGTTGGCGCAGTTGGTTAGCACTGTTGCCTCGCAGCTAGAAGGTTGCCGCTGGTTCACGTCCCAGTGGAGGCACTGGGATCTTTCTGCGTGGAGTTTGCATGTTCTCTCCGTGCAGCGTTTGTTCTCTCCGGGATCTCCGGCTTCCTCCCACACAGTCCAATGACATGTTGAGGCTAACTGGTGATTCTAAATTGTCCGTAGGTGTGAATGTGAGTGTGCTTGGTTGTCTGTCTCTAAGTGTAGCCCTGTGATAGGCTGGTGACCTGTCCAGGGTGTCCCCTGCCTTCACCCCAAAGCGACTGGGATAGGTTCTAGCCCCTCCACGATGCTAAAATGAAGGACTTAATAAAAACAGGGACAGAAAAACTGAGGAATTTCTATTTTATGATTCAACATCATTCATATTTCTGTGATTTCTTGATCCGCGAGGAAGCACAATCATAATAATCTCATTGTGGTATTTAGAGGGTTTTTGCTTATATGCTTGTGTAACGTTCCTAATCACATTACAATCCGTTCCTTATATGCACGTCTACACGCTCAGGTATAATTTGAACACATCGCACCACGGCTTCTTATCACTCATCTTCTCTCGCTTTACCCTCTTCTAGCCTCTCTTTATTTTGTTGTTTTCCTGACTGTCCTCTGAAGATGCTGACCTTCCTGTTTGAGACTGTCGAAGCAGCAAAATCACGCCTTTTCTCCTTCGGTCAATCTGCCTCTGTCATCCCTTTCTCCCTTGATCCTGTCTCTCTATTCTGTAGCTTAACCCAGTTCACTTTGTTTGCCAGCTAATAAAGTAGACTTGATGAGCATATGCATTTTGAGAAGGAGGATGATGCAAAGCCCTTTTCAAGACCATGAGGAAGACGCAAGGAGTCATATAAATAGGAATGAGAGTAGCCAATGTAATATAATGTAATGAGTTAACTGTCAGTTCTGGAACATTAACAAAAGTTGTGCTTGATTTTTAATCATGAAACTGTTTTAATGCCTTAAAAGGCTAAAGATTCATTTAGTTATGAAGTTTTTGCTTTTTCAGTCAAAGATTCACTTTGTTCTTACTTAAAGTCGATGTATAGGAAACATGGGTGCCATATGTTATGAATTTGTCATGTACCATCAAAATAAGTTCTGTCCCCAAATGCTGCTTATGAGGATGTTATACAGACTACTAGTTTTGGCTCCATGGCAAGAAGCTTTGAAAACCTTTCTGTAGTGGTCACAAGATGTCATTCTTGATTGGTAACCAATCTCAAGAGTGCTGGTGGTACCTAATATGAGCCTGCAGATGCTTGATAAACAAAGAGAACAGAAGAAGAGAGGGGAGTGGCGTGCTGATGAAAGAGCAGCTCTTTTTGATCAAGATGAGCAATGAATGATGACCCTCATCCCTGTATACCGGGCTACTTCAAAAAGTTCCCGGTCTCATCCAAAACTCAAATGTTTGAAGCAATCAAAGAAAAAACGAAAGGGAAGCTTCAAGCTGGCTGCTGTTGTATTGCATCCATCCACACAGCAAAGGTGGCAGAGCAGCCAAATGTGGCTTTGAACTGTTGCCCCATGCACCTTACTCACCCAACCATCTGACTTCTATCCGTTTCCAAAACTGAAATCCAACTTGCGTGGTCACAAATGTCATAGTGGTGATGAAGTCATAGCATCTGGAGGCTAAAGATGTGACCTTGAAGAGATAGCAAAGTTTGAACATTGTTGTACAAGTGAACTGGCATTAAAGGTGACTATGTTGACTGGAGCAAGTCCTGGATGAGTGACCTGACACAGCAGAGTGAGGAACTGCAGGTTGTCTCTCCCACATTTCAGTCGGCCCTGCATCCTTTTCTTGTCTGATCTCCTGTAACACCTGGTTCTGGATGTATAGGCACCAGCAAGTTGGCAAAGAGTGGTCTTGCATAACTTGCTTTGAGCAACACTTCCCTCCAGAATCTGTGGATGTGGCCACAAGATGTCTCTGACTTCACTGAAACATCTGTTCATAGTTGGCACTGGGAAACTTAAAATGTAAAACTGATCTCACCACCTGAGAGATTTGGGTATATTCATAGCCAGCCATATCTCCACAGAGTTACATTTCTACACAACTAAACTGCATCCTCATTTACACTGAATGAGATTTAATTTCTTATTTATGATGCTGTAGGAAAGGTTTCCAATTTTAAAAAGCTACAGAGTACACTGGGAGAAGGTAAGAGGGGAGGAAAGAGGCATAAGTCGGCACAGGACTTTTCATCCAGGAAACCGGGGTTCACATCTCATGTGGAAACATTATTCCAAGACCTGAGTTGTTCAACTGCTCTTTACTTTAGGTTTGGGAAAACATCACGCTTCGATAGACACTTTCACCCCCAATAAGTACATTTTTGAAGCTTGTCTATGTTTTGGCCCTGAAACTATAGTCTTAGGTTTAGGAAAAGATCACAGTTTGGGATACAACATGACTCTTTCATTTCATGTTTGAAGCTTCTCCTCCTTTATGTAGGCTACCAGGGCGATGAGTCCCACTCCGTCTACTATATGATTGGTTGGCGGATGTATTGATAAGAAGCACATGTGATACGTCATAAACGAACACAATCCAGCAAAATGTGTGTTTTCTACAAAACGTAGCAGAGAATGCAGATTAATTGTATAGAAATCCAGTGTTTTTTGGAGACTTTGTTAGACAAAAGCATGAATTGGGGATTTGATTGTCAGAGGACATCTTTGCAGCAATCAAGGATACGTCAAGTTGCCAGCAAATAATTTGACCTGTAATTACACGGAGCATTGAGGCCACCAGGTGTGACTTCCTCCTCCTTTCTCTTTCCTCATCCTCACTCTCTGGCCCACAGGCGCTTATGGTAATTAGTAAAGACCCCCTTCATTTTTTTCAGGTTTTTTTCTTTTATCTTCTTTTAAGTTTTCTGAAAATCTACAAAAATGGAGTTATCTGTTTTTGTAAATGAACTCTTCATATATGCTTAAGTGCTGGCTGAATTCCTCCAATATTACAACTTGCCATTGTGTAGCATAGTACTTTTACAGTGATTAAGCAGAGTTGGTGGTGTGCTCAAGCTGCAGTGAATTGTGGAGAAAGAGGCAGGGACTTCATAGATCTGCACATTCTAGAGGAGACAACGGTTTGGAGTTGAATCTAGCTCATTTTAAAACATAAACGGAACCCTTTTATGAAAGCAGCACCTAAATATGGAACTTTGAAGAACAGATAGGTTTTCTAGGGGTTTCATCATTGACCAGAAAAGGAACTTAAATGTATGTTTGTAGTTCTTATACATTGAGAATACTTCTTTTACACCTTTATATTTTAATGGAAAAAGTGTCAGACAGGAGTGTTGGAGAATTAAATCCACAGGGAAAAGTGGTAAACTAAAAATTTAAAAAAGAAGCAGCTATAGTTTGGAGACAGGATAGATGACTAACAAAAGCTTCATGGCAAAACTGTTTCTGCTGCTTTGTTTCTAAAACAAAAATGTCATTAAATTTCTACTTTCCATGAATATAAGATGGCTCTTTTTCTCAAATCATCATTTCAGCATGTTACTCTCACGAAGGTAACATACTAAAGTCTGCATTACACGTCCAACACATGTTGTTCCAGGAATAAAGTCTTGCTAAGTCATGACTCGTCATTCCCTCAATGCACAGAGATGAGTTTTTCGGGGTGAAATGAGCAGCAGAGAAGGATTTTAGAGTGGGAAAGGGAAAAATCTGTCACCATCATCATATTTTCAAAGCACAAGCAACACATTTAAAGACAGCCTGACAATGATTTTGCCAAAATAATTTTTTTTTTTTGTTGCTATTCCTCCATCGCCCAGTCCCTTTCTACATCATCCTCCCAGTTCGCCTCCATCTGTCAGACAACCTGAATCATGACTAATAAACTTAATTAATCTGTCTGTTTGTATTACGTATGCGACTCGTGTTTTCATCTCAGTGTTTCGTTGAACATTTTTCCTTTCCCTACCCGCTGCTCTTTCTTTCCTCTCCAACTGCTCCTCATCAGCCTCCTCTTGTCCTTGCATCACCCCTACTTCCTTTCTTTCATATGTTAATCTTTACTGATTTTGTTTCCTCCCTCACATCACCATTCCCTCTTTCCATTCCTCTCCCTTATTTCTCATTTGTCCTCTTCTCATCATCCCTTTATTTTTGTCTCCTTCCTTGCCTCTGTTCTCTTGCTTCCTCTTCCCCTCGATTTCTTTTTTTTTTTACACCCTCTTCTATCCCCTTTCTCTCTCTTTCACTTTCACTTCCTTACATCCCTCATTGTTCTATCTCTTCCTTCTTTTATGTTATCTCTTTTCCTTCCATCCCCTTGTCTCAATCCACTCATTTTCTTCTTCTCCCCACCTATTTTCCTCCATTTCATCTTCTCCCTTCCCTCTCCTAATCACATCAACACCTCCTTCGCTCACTGTCAGACTTTTCCTCTAATTTAAATGCCGTTTTTATAATCTCTCCCTCCCTGCTCCCTTCCCTCCATCCTTCACCTCCTCCTCCCAAATGTTATTTTCCTGGTGGAATTTCTCTGAAATCACTGTTGTCACAGCAACCACATAATGACTTCGAAAAGTATTCAAAACAAGCTTTCACAGATGCAGAAGGTGAGGCGGGAGGGGGGGGAGGGTTCCAGCCAGGTTTACTACCATTTACAATACATCATTCTTCTTATGCATATGTAGTGTCAGACAAGAAGTTCTATTTTTATCTTTGCGACTGAAGAGGGAATCACAGCTCACTTACGATGTATTCCAGTGGAGTTGCTGTGGTGACGTGTATTTTCTCAGGCCTCACCTCTGTTCAGTCCCTCACAGTAAGTCTAATTAAACATTCAGTAACTACTACGTAACATACCCAAACTGGCTTTTTTGGGTGCGAAATGTTCCACTTTCTCTACCAGCTCCTTGGTATCTTTATTGCTCAGTTATTTGGTGTTGGACAGGTAGCTTATACACTGCAAAAACTCAAAATCTTACCAAGTTTATTCATCTTGTTTTTAGTCAAAATGTCTCATCCCACTTGATTTGAGATAAATTCACCTAACAAGGAACATTTCAGCAAGATAGAGGGACTTGTTTTAAGACACTGCATTTTAAATATCTTGTTAAGTCAAACTATCTTGAAATTATCTTGTTTTGAGTTGTATTTTAGAAGAAACGAGGCTAATTTGACATTTCATACATTTGTAAAGCTGAGGTGTTATTTGTATAAGATAGATAATCTTGATTTAAGAAATAAACTTTACTTAATTCAAGTGAAGGCATCTTACAAAGCGAATTTTCACTTGTTCTATTGGCAAATTTTATCACTTATTTCAAGGTAAAAGTACCTTGAAGTAAGTTTTTTTTTTTCTTGTTTTGAGAAGGGCATTTTTTCCAGTGTACAATGGAATTCTCAAAGTGCTGGAGCTGGAAATGCATACTTGAGACTGAACCAATAAGTAAATGTCCATTTAAATCCAAACAACAAGTATAAAAAGGTTAAAAAGTGGTCTAGAGAGGCACAGTTGTTTGATTTTATATTAGATTTGTGACAACCAACAACTTTCACATAACACTAGTTATTAAAAAAACATTGGATACCATATTCTCCCCCTTTTCAACAAATTCATCAAAGTCTCACTTGCCTCCAAAATGTCTTTCAAATTTTCAGCTCAAAATACCACAGAGATGGTTCATTTGACCGTGACTGTATAACCACTGGTTTTAATCTTGTTCTAAAAGGGCTGTTTCAGTGTCTGTAGCTTTAAATGAAGGTGAGCTGCTGATGACCCCACCCCTTTCAAGAAGAAGACTCGCTCCGCATCTGTGATTGAGATAAACAGTCAACCGGGTCAGTCAACACCGATTTAAATGAGTTAGTAAGACCATGACTTTCTATGGCTTCTAACGTTCTTGGATAGTCAGATGACGTTGTAATTAGAAAATTGGTAGTTTAGTGGTGCAGAGGAGCAGCTTGGAAATGGCTCTGAAGTAGCTGTTGGTGACACAATATGCTAACACTGAGGACTTTCCTATTGTTGTGTTGACCTTTGCCATGAAAAAGTAAAAGTAATCTGGATCTTCAGGCTCACCTTGAAGCTGTGGGTGTTGAGAGAGCAGGATTATATAAATCTTTAACTAGATAACTATTGGTTCCTGATTTTCTACGCAGAAACTGAATAAATTCAGACTAGCTTGTAAAGCCAGGAGATATCCTATTGAGGGTGACTGTAGGACTGATGTCAGTTAATGTCTTCATATTCTCACAGCTTTCATTATACACAACTTTTTATAACGTACAAAACAAAGCAAAAGTGGAGTTTCACCATATGGGATCTTTTAAATCCTTGGACAGCCATTTTTTTAATTTAAAAAGTCAGGAATCAAAAATGATGGAAATCTGTAGAGGGGGCCAGATGAACCAGTTCTTTTGCAGCACCATGTAAAATCTACAGCAGAATGCAGGTTCAAACTTTTCTTAAAGGCTTCTGATAAACACAAGGTAGACTTTCCAATTGTTGGTGGTTTAACGTAAGGATATAAATCACTGTGTTCCACTTTAAAACAGTCAGATCACCCAGGGCGCATGTTAATGTCACGTGCAGGCAGTCAAACACAAAAAAAAACACAAATGTAAAAGCGTGCACAAACACAAATGGAGAGCAGCATGTACGCAGGTCGATTACATACTTGCATGAACACATGCAAATATCAACACGCACTTGAGTCATCTGACATTTACACAGCTTATACCAATATTACAGTGGCATTACGGTGCTGTCATATCTTTGTTTTGGATGCATCAATTAATTATCTAAGTACCACAAAAGGAAGTCCATAAAATCGAGCGAAAGTGGCCTAGAAATGTCAGGGATGTCGCGTTTGTACACAAATGTTAATAATTTCCAATTATTAGAGGAATCTGAGCCTATTACTGAGATTTTTTTTTCTCTGTGGTTCTGCAGTGTTGCGCTGGAATTTTGACTTTGATTGCATGAATATTTTCACGCTGTTCATATTTGTCCATTAAATAGTGCATTGCAAGTCGAAATCACATGAAACGCAGCGTATGACTAAATCAATACACCGAGGAATAAACCGACAGAATGAGAAAACAGACAGGAGACGATCTAAAAATGACTTAGGCGACAGCATTTCAGATTAGAGCTTAATTGTGCTGTGGACTCCTTTGAATCCACCAGTGCAGAACACAATGACTAATGGAAAGTGTGACTAACACAGAGATTAATGATATGTGTGATAAATAATGAGTCCAACCTTGAAATTAACCATCCGACCAGTTAATTTCACAAAATGTAATATTGTACTGACTATAAAGACGGTGGTTCCTTTGAATATTTTATCAGGTTAACTCTTTGTTAAACACTTTCATGCTATTGAGACAGCAAACAAAGCATGAAACGCACCTTCACGCCTTGTATTTATCGGCCTTTTCAAAACAGAAGCAGGGCATTTTTAATAAGATCTCCAAGATAAACATGCAGGACTCTGAAGGAGCTTACTATCCCTCATTACAGCGCTGCGAGTCTGCGGTCCATTGATGTAGAAATCCCTCATTTCAATGCTTTCACTCACATGTGTAGATCAATGTACAGCTGGCTATATATAGCTCTGCTCGTGTATTGGATTTCCCCGGCAGCCAGCTAAAAATAGAGCGAGGGGCGAGAAAGAGGGGGCGAGAGGGACCCCAAAGGAATAAGACAAACACAGTAGGATGAAAGGAGGAGCAGACAGAGCATCTATATGGACTCTGCTTGCTGTACTTGCTATGCAGCCTTCATCGCACCTTCTTCCTCCCTGCAGAGTTTTACTGTTCCTGTTCTTATTAAAGTCATTAACAGCTGTACAGTCCCTCTATTGTTACTATTTTTCTCTAATGATTAATGTGCAAAAAAATTATATATATATATATATATATATATATAGCTAGTGGTTGCACTGTCTCACACAGCTTTAAACTTTTTTTTTTTTTTTAAATTGGACAGAGTTACTTTTGTGGATCAGTGCCCACTTATCCCTTCAGCATTTCAGTGCCAGGGGAGTTTTACTTCAGTTACTCCACAGTAGAGCTCTGAAAGGATGCCTCAGGCAGAAGTAGTAGGTTTCCGTGTCCGCTGGGAGGTTTTTTTTACGAGCTGCGTTAAGCAGAAGCTGGTGTTCAGTGCTGATCGAGCTGCTGCTGATGCACACGAGCTTCCATTCAGCCAGCCGAGGAAGTCGCAGCCGTTATCCAGCAGGTTGAGTTGGATTCAGGAGAGGCTGCGGTCGTAGCATCCCTTTCACATGGGGCGTTTTGTTGAGTGTTGGCTTTGAGGTTGGAAAAGCTGCGGCTAATTATTTTTATCAGCAGTTTATCTGCAGGTTTGTGTTACATTAATCCATTTGGTCTGTTTGTCAGAAAGTGAAAAAAGGTCAGCATTCAAGTGACTTGTTTTGTACTAGTCTCATAACCCACAATTCATACTGTAACATTAAAACAGCAAATACAGTGGCCTAATATGCTGCAACAAAAGACATAAAACATAGACGAAATCAGTGAGAGGATATTTTCTAATCGTAAATACCATAATCGTATTCATGACACTAACTGCCTCGACATGAATGTTTATCAGAAATTCACTCACCACTACATTTACATTGGTGATTTGACAATCCGACACTAAATGTAAAACCTTTTATTTTGGATACCAAGGCTGTTGGATTGTCAAGACAAAGGTCGAATTGTTAAGAGTCGGATTATCAAGTCATGACTGTATTTACATTTTTTGCTTCTATTGTATGCACCTTCTCCTTTATACTAAACCTGTACATATGTTGACTTACAACTGCACCTTGTACGTACTTTTTGCACTGCTTGAAGCTATTACATGTTTGGAAATGTTCAGCAAAGTGCAATTTTCAAAAGTGCAACACCACGTACTGTATAGTGTTCTTAACACACTAAATAAGCTGTCTTAAATAAGTTAAGTAGGTCTTAATAAGTGCTGTGACAGTGCTGTTTTTAATAGTTTTTTTTACTGTAAATACCAGCGATACACCTGCAACACCTTCTTTCTTTAACCAGCATGATCTTACTACCTATCTGTCATTACAGCAACACGCTATATCACTGTTTTCATTTTTTACTGTATCTTTATATTTAATATATGCACATTTCTTCCTGTACTTTTTTGTTCTCTGACTGTGTAAGTGCACTCATTGGATTGCTGTATAATTTAGTTGTACACTGTGCGATGAGATCAAAAGGAATTCTTTTGTATACGTACAGTACTTCTTTGTTTTACGATCGCATGGTGACATGATTCAACAGGAGGCAAACTTTAAACAAGATAAAAACTGCATATTGTGTGACATGTCACTCTCACACACTTCACTGACCGCAGATATCGATCTATGCAGACAATGTAATTTTAGTGCTTTTACACTCTCCGCACGGTGTTTGGAGTCATCGCATCCTCGCACTAAATGATGTTTCATATGTCAGGGTTCGTGGCTGAGAGGGAACATTGGAACTTAGTCTATTTATGCATCATGAGTCTTTGCCTGCCGTGTTGAATTAAACCCCATTGCTGTGTATTAGGGCGGCAACTAACAATTATTTTAGTAGTCGACTAATCTGTCCATTATTTCTTCGATTAGTCACAACTATTTCTGTCATGCCCACCATCTGTGCTTCCTGTTGACGCAGCTCTTTTTACAGGCTCCAGTGCACGTTTTAGCCCACTCTCTAAATTTGCATGCCATGAATTTCACCCTGATTTCCAGTCAGTCACAACACAACATAATGTCCTTAAGTAAATTAAAAGAATGACTCCTGAATCAGTTGAATATGAAATTTAAGTTGAACAGCTTACTCTTATTTATTTTAACACATCCAAACTCTGCTGTATTGTCATATCCAAACAATACAGAATTTGGCTAAAAAAAAAGAAAACTAAATAAACAAAATAACTTCATTTTACAAAGTAAAGTGCAAAAGCCTGTCTTTGCTTTGAATTTCTAAAATGGCAAAATCAGAACAGAAAATTAGGCTAAATTAGTTATTACAAAATGTAGGCTACCACACCACAGCACATGCAGACTAAATGAATTCATCCATTTAACTGTTTCAATGTTACAAATGAATGATGTTATTTATCCATGCTATGTATTTATTATTTGTTTCCAAACAGTATGTAGGCCTAGCCTAATGCTTCAGCCCACAGAGCTAAACCCTAGGCTAGGTAGGCAAAGTTGGGGGGAAAATCAGATACTTTGGGATAAACTGTAACCATTGTTAAGCTGACCGACTCAGACCCGCTATATTTTAATGATGTTAGCGTGTGCTTCTGTCTTCTTAATAAATGATTACATTTGCCAAAGCAAAGACTTCTTGTTTTGTGTGTCTTTGTGGTCTTAAAAAATAGTTACAGTGAATGTTAGCACTGTCAGGGAAGCTGTACACTTCTATAATTCGGTGTTCTATTGTACTTAACACATTAATTTCCATGAAATGGCCTCAAAATGAATAATGTCATCCTGAAGTACGTAGCCTGTTTCTCGCAAGGTAAACAAAAATACACACAGTAATGCTAATTTACCCATCTGGAACGCTGGGAGCCATGACTCCGGGGTGCTTTCATTTCAGATGCTCATGCATGACCGTTGTGCTGCCGTGGTGTCAACTCTGCGTGGCAGACTGCGCATTTCACCTGTTTTGACACTTTATTTAACTTGAAATATTGCCAAACTTTGGAAAAACGAGGCCTCGTCTTGACGTCACTCTGACCCTTCTCAGCTTGCGCCGCCATCGTTCTTGAGTGGTTCTTTGTTGGTTGAGAACATGGACGCTGCAAATAGTGACAGTACTGTCCGCAGCATTTCTTGTAGTGCCTTGCAGTCATTTGCGTAGTGTTGGGACTTCTCATACTGTCTGGAAAGCTATGGCTGGTAATAACAGTGTTAAGATGCCTGGTGCGGTGTTTTATCATCAAAGCCCTTACAGGATGTTTATAATGCAACGCGTCGACAATGAAATTTCGCATCGATGAATTTTTATTGTCGACGTTGTCGACTAATGGTTGCAGCCTTGTTGTGTATTCACAAATCAGTGAGCTCTGAGTATGTAAACTCTGAGAAATGTGTTGTGTGGACGCTGGAGAAAAGAGAACAATAAAGAAACCGAATGGGAGATTGAGGAGCAAACTGAGACAGCCACACCTAACAATTTTCTATAAGACAGTGAGGGAAACATACTTGAAGCAGGCCGGACAGCCATCACACTGTGTTTTAGACATTGGACCTCCTGAGAAAAGTGATTTGCAAATATGCAGGTCAGAAGACAAGCCTGAAACTAGTTCTTCAACTTCTAGTAGATCAAGAAACGTATCGTATTTCCAAATGTCGGGATGAATCGTTGGCGCAGATTGAGCGGCACTGAATACAATAAATGAAATGCTGCATCATTTGAGAGAAGTCATCTGGACTTCTGTTGACCTACGAATCACTAAATTGAAGTTTACAGGTGAAACAAATAAGACAATTCAAGAATCAACTGTCATACCCTGTGCATC
This sequence comes from Stegastes partitus, assembly GCF_000690725.1. Taxonomy (NCBI): domain Eukaryota; kingdom Metazoa; phylum Chordata; class Actinopteri; family Pomacentridae; genus Stegastes; species Stegastes partitus. The sequence continues at coordinate 21,680 of NW_007578158.1, read as the reverse complement.
CAAATATCTTTTTAAATTCAGTTACCATACTGGTATTGCGCCAGTTACCACGTTACTGCCTCAGACTACTTCTTCAAATGCTGACATGTTACCTCACTCATGCAACATTTTAAATTTTACTAGGATTAGATCAGGAAACATCGATTCTTAATGGCCATTTTAAGATTTCCACACCGAACCAATCCCGCATCCTCATCTGAACTCTACCCTTTGGATAATTATCGATTATCGCTTTGTCTTTTAAAATAGACTTCTGCCTCTCTGAAGGGATATTAGTATTGATTCAGTGATATTTACCATTGCCCTCAGTAGAAACCTTTTCTTTAACTGTACAACAGAAAACCCCGGGAGGCATTTTATGTTATACAGACTTTCACTCCGGTGATTAAAATGAAAAAAAGAAACAAGTCCAAAAGTGCAGGTAAGTACTGTGATTTTTTTGAGCCATCAGTGACAGTTAACAGTGTTTTGGGAAACAACAGAATTTGTAGCAGAGTCGCATTTTCTAAAATCACAATAGATTTTAAATGGTTGCACAATAAAACGTACGCCAGAGGCTAAAGAGTTTTGCATCGTTTCTATCCACAAGTAGATAAATCCACTGCAACATTCACTCGCCTGTATCTGTTGTTCCCCAGCACTGCAGCAGCCTCTGGTCCTGAACATATTTGAACATTTACGTACGTAAAGATACTATCAGTTGATTCACAGCTATACTGTACGTTGGGTTTATAAGATGCTGGAAGACAGTTGCCTCTAGAAAGAAAAATAACTGAACACAGCTAATGGACAACACTATTTGTACATATTTAGGTTCCCAACTTTTCCAACAGTTTCTTCTCGCTTCAGTTTGCAGTATCACTTGCAAACAACTGCTCACAGTGACTGAATGTGAGATATTTTCTACTTCCAAGCACCTGCGAAGAAAAGTGCAGCAAAGTCTGACGGCTGCACCCGTAGTTATTTTTTCCCTGATCTGTGCAGCAGCAGAAGGCAGTTTGACTCAGGACCAGTTGGCCTGACTCGGGAATAACCAGTTAACTAGGCCATGTGCTCCCTCGCTATTACTATGTTTGTGATTATGAGTCACGTATTACACCATAAATGGCAGGAGGTTCCTTAACCCTCTGCTGTTCTGGACCCTAATAGAAAAAGAAGTTGCTGGGAAGTTTCTTTTGATGTGCAAAAGAAGAAAAAGAAAAGAAGATATATATTTTAACGCACGAACAAACAGCTAATAGCAATATGTGCAGTTAGTTCAACAGTTGAATTTGTGTACAAAAGGTGAAGAACAAAACATTCTTAACATCAAGTGTGTTCAGATTTTACTTTCTAATCTGCTTGGCGCCTGCTGGGAGGCCTCTATTCCATACATGCATAGTAGGTTGTATCTATGTATTCTGTGGAGATTTATGATGAATTTGTAGATCCTGAAAGTATACCGCGGGCCTCCTCAGTCCTCTCCAGTGATTGAGACACATAGATTTGAGTGGAGAGTAGCTGCCTATTTAAAAAGTTTTTTCCCACTATTGTAGTTAGTAAAGCTGTGAGCCTGTTGACAGTTAATTCTAAACAAATCTGTAGATTTGGGGAAACAACAAAATGTAAAGTCTCTCTTCAGTCGTTGATTAAACTGACAGAATCCCATTTCTGTGTCTTGAAGGTACATATTTGGAAGTGCTTTCCAAGAAAAATCCATCCATTATCTATACACACTTTATCCTCACTAGGGTCGCGGGGGGGCTGGAGTCTATCCCAGCTGACTTAGGGCGAAGGCAGGGGACACCCTGGACAGGTCGCCAGTCTATCACAGGGCCACACTTAGAGACAGACAACCAAGCACACTCACATTCACACCTACGGACAATTTAGAATCACCAATTAACCTCAACATGTTTTTGAACTGTGTAGGAGGAAGCCGGAGAACCCAGAGAGAACCCACACTGCACGAGGAGAACATGCAAACTCCACGCAGGCAGGTGAACCGGCGACCTTCTTGCTGCGAGGCAATGGTGCTAACCAACTGCGCCACCTTGCAGCCCCACCTTAAAATGTCTTAGATATAACACCATTGCTTCCTTTAGAATTTGCAGATCTATGGAGTCCCCACCGCTTTTTCCCACCAATCTCTCCATTCACTGGAGCTCGAGCACACCAGCTCACCTACAACTCTGCTCACACACCACAAAACTATACTACTCTACGCTACACAATTGAAATATTGTTGCAATTCAGCCATACATGTCGAACCAGAAACTGATCCTGAAGAACAATAATGACACAGAAAGTCCCATCCTGCAAGCTGACAGGATTGATTTCTTAAATTTGTTAAATATGAAACTCTAGAAGTCTAAATTAATGTTTTTGAAACTGTCATTGTTACTCCGCAGTTTCAAGGTGAAGATGCTGAGCAATGACATTGACTTCCAGCCCAGCATTTTTGGACATGTACACAAGATAAAACACTAAAGTTTCACCAGAGGGGATCGTCAACTTCCCCTCAAATGAGGCATTTTGGCAAAAGAAGGTCAACCAGAGTATTAACAGCATAGCAGTTTCTTCAAAGAGACACCAGTGTGTAAATACAGCCAATCAAGGCCTGTAATAAAATGCTGCAGCAAAAACCCTGAAAAATTAGCAAATCTTACAGAGATGATTCTGTTTGTTTGCTGTTAACGGTCTACCGACAAATTACTGATCAAAGAAAATTTTACTACACGCACATAAAGCCTGAGCTGTGTAGACGACAAAACAATTTTCCCTCCGACTCACAAACATTTTCAGCCCAACATAAGAAGTTTAGAATTTTCTCCCGGGGATGGGACTTATGGAAGCAGATTGCTCGGCCTGTAGATGAGAGCCCACCTGAAGTGGGGACAGACGACCCATTTTGAGGCTGAACTCGTGTTATTTTTTTTTTCCCTTTTTTTTCTGAAGGCAGATCCTATTGAAACATGTGAGAATGTAGGCCAGTGACTGTGAAAAGTCAACATGTAGTGAAGGATGTGATTACCATCGACTCTGTACCCCACAGAGACCACATGGCAGATGTCAGATCTCATCAGGCTCTTGCTGCTGTTGAAAAGATGATGATATATAGACCCGGGCATGCACATTTTTTTTAAAGACGCTATAGATCTTTCCTCACGGTACTTCCCACTGCAACTTGGCGTCATCGCAGGGGTCCTCCATCTGCATCTATGCTGCATTAATCTTGAGAGTTCAAACATTTGCGTCTCTGCATCCGTTCTTTATGCATCAAGTGCTTGACCTTTCACAGTAAAATGTTTGTGTATTTTTAGTCTATTGATTGTCTGTTTATAAAATTTATGTAGATAAGTAATGCCCACATTGGATGATTTCACATTTTACAATTCATTGGTACCTAGATCAGTTCTAACAAGGAAGAAAGTAGAGGGTGTGGAGGTCGGGGTGGTGGATGGACCCTTTAGATGTTGAAAATAACATTTAGGTGTTGGAGAGGGTGGGTGAAAAAAGGATAGACCAGTAGTTTGAGGAGGGAGCTGAGCAGATGGAGCTTGGTAAGACCGAGGTGGGGCCTCTGGGGTTGTTGGATGGGGCGCTGGAGCAGTATTGGAATGGTGGAGGGATGGATGATGACATGTGCATGTTTCACAGGGAGGAAAAGAATGATGAGATTGGAAAAGCCAGACACAGAGGGGTGGCAATACAACCTGGCCCCCATTACAGGAGGCTAACGATGCTGCCTGGGGCCCTGGAGGAGACTGCGCTGTGACGTCACGGGTGAAGACCCTGGAGGTGGGTGGCTCAGGTGAGGATGCCGAAAGTGCCGGAGTTTGTTGTGGCTGGAGCGCTGGCCGAAAACAGCAGAAACAACTTTCTTTTGTTGTTGGGGCAGCTGAAGGGAATGCCCTCTCAACGAATACGTAATTTGGATCTTGGAGAGCTTGAATGCGATGGAGACGTGCTGTGGGTGCACCGTGGAGTGATGCAGGCGGCTGAGAGTGGTCGGGCCGAATGTAGTGTCTGTAACGGCTGTTCCCAGGCCTCATCAATGGAGAAAGTAACCCAGAGACCAATTTAGAGTTGGAGAGATCTCGTTTGATGTGCTTGGAGGTCGGTGGATGTGCACTACGGAGCGCAGGTGGATTTGGAGAGAAGTTTGACTGCTGGGGGAATTTTACTGCTGAAGGAGATTTGTTGAAGACATCGTCGTCTGAGTCAGATGGATTGATCAGCGGTTCAGGTTCCAGGGTGAGTAGGCTCTTACTTACTGAAGTAGTACTTCTTGTTGTAGAAATAATGCAATCTCGCGATGGCATGATGCGCAATCTGCCACTCAGAGAACATGAGCGAGAATGGGTTAGCGGAGTTTAAGTAGGCCTGCCAGGTAATTAGATGTGTGGTTAAGACGTGGTCCTGGTCCCAATTTAAGTTAACAAGTTATCCTCACCTGTCTTGCTGGAAAACAAATCTCTCAAAGTTTCAGTTCTCCTGCATCAGGTAGGCCTCCAGGATTTCCTTATAATTTCCTGCACTAATTTTACACTCTACCTCTACAAGCCTTCCAAGGCCTGCTGCTGTGAAGCACCCCCACATCATGATGCTGCCACCACCATGCTTCACTGTGGGGATGGTGTGTTTGTGATGATGTGCAGTGTTTGGTCTCATTAGAGCAAAGAACCTTCTTACACTTCAGAGTCTCCCACATGCCTTCTGGCGAACTCAAGTTGACATTTTACAAGTGCCTTTTTCAACAATAGCTTTCTCTTTGCTGTATGCACAGCCTCTCCCATGTAAACCACTGTCACTTGTAAGTCTTTCAGAGTAGCTATAGGTGTCTTGGTGGTCATAATGATGGATTTAACTGTACTACAAGAGATATTCAGTGACTTGCAAATTTTCTTGTATCCTTCCCCTGACTTGTACTTTATAGTAACCTTCTTATAGAGTTGTTTGGACTGTTCTTTTGTCTCCATGGTGTAGTTATAGCCATGAGTACTGATTCACCAATTCAATTCAATTTAATTCAATTTTATTTGTATAGCGCATATTTACAACAACAAGTCATCTCATAGCGCTTCACAAAGGCAGAAACAGACCCACAATCACCCAACAATCCAAAACATCTGGATTCCCTATAAGCTTCAGCAGTCCACAACAGTGGGAAGGAACCGAAAACCCCCACAGGGGAAAAAAAACCTCAGACAGAACCAGGCTCAGGGAGGGACGGCCATCTGCCTCGACCGGTTGGGTGGATGTAGGATGAATTATACAATGTAGTTTACAGTTAAACAAGTTATTAGAATACTTGTATTCCAGTCCAGTGATCAGACTTTTAAGACACAAATGTTTTTTATGCTACAATCACTGGAGACACATTCACAGCCCTCACATGCCTTCGGTTTCACAAATTGTGTAAATCACAGCAATAACTGTTGTAAATTTCTGTCAAAAAAAAAAAAGCCAAATTAAATTAACCACAATTCAGTGTTGAAAAGCAACAAAAGAAGTAAACTTCCATGGGAGGTGAATACTTTTTATAGGCATTGTATAAATAGCTCAACGCTTCAGGCACATTTCGTGTGTCATGTCTACGCATTGTAGCCATTTCACGTGCCATTTCATGGTGTTAAAACAACACGTGAAATAGTTAAGGTTAGGGTAAAGGGACTTGGCATGTTGTACACGTGCCTTTTCATGATAACATGCTGTTTGAAAACCATAGTGAATCTCACAAGAGACACCAAATCTCACGTAGCATCACTCCCACCTTATTCTTATTGGTTGACTGAAGTAGTTTGGTTGCTGTCAGGTGGACGTTTGATCATCGTGGTAATAATCAAAATCATGCATTACCAACCTCTTGTTTTTACGCTCAAATAGAGCTTGATTGTTTTTTCTGCTCTGCAATCAGCCAATCAAAGCTCAGGACGTTGCTTAAATTGGCAAAAACAAACAAATCATCCAATAACGTGTCTTGGGGTATGAACAGAAGGCCCCTGTGTGGGTTCGTGTATGTGTTTGTGTGTGATTGGTTAACGTTAGCAGGTGGGATGAATTCCCTTGATGCCCACACATGTACCCATGTATCTAAACTCATGCACACACACACACACACACACACACACACATAGAGTGAGTCACAGGGCAAAGCTGCCCACTGTATCAGTCTGTGGGTCGCCAGGGGCTGATGGGGCCATTCAACCATGAAAGAGGGGTATGGAGGCATAACAAGCACACAGCTAAACACACACACACACACACACAATATCACATGCAAGAGGACAGGGAGACACATGTACACTATTCCTTTTTTTCACAAGCAAGTATGTCACGTCCTGCTCGCTCTCTGGTTCTCGCTGTCTTTCTTGAAACGTGAAACTGGATCGACTTTTCCAAAAATACGACCACCTTCCCCATACTTAGTCAAGGATTTTGGTGGTGTAACATTTTATAGCACCAAGGATGTTGGACCTAAACCCTCCTTGTTCTTTGTAAACCCAGTGATTCACCTGACCTTCTACTTCTTGAAGCCACATTTAGCACAAAATGTTAGAAATTGCTAAGTATTTGTTTTTAGGAACATCCAGGCTGATCATCCTGAGACACTACTGCCGTTTGCCAGCCAGATTCAAGTGCCATCAGTCTCCTGCAGTATTCTGTTCAGCTATACGTCAGTTCAAAGAAAGCTGAAAATGAATATCTGCAAAAGACGAACGTGACGGAGTCTTTAAATTGAACGTCCTCTTGATATTCCTCGTATGCTTTAACTTTACGCATAGTATTACCAGACAAATTTGCAATTAGTGCACTTGTAATTAATCCAGCTTTGGTACAGCGCTCCCTCCCTCCCTTTTCTCCTCTTCAATTATTTTCTCTTCCTTTCAAAAGCTCGGCAGGCAGAACCGCAGCCATTATTCTGATAACTTTAAATCTTTCAGTTTCGTTTTATTTATATCGCGGCGAAATTGCAACGTAAGTCATCTCAGGACACTAAGGCGAAAATGTTACAGTTTGATATCATAGAGAGAATCCCTTTGAGTGGCACTTTGACAGCAGTGGGACGAAGAAAAAAAAACAACTCCCTCTTAAGTGGTCAAACTTGCGTCAGAACCAGGCTCAGGGAGGGTGGATGTCTGCCTCGACTGGTCGGGTGAGGGTGGGGAACTTCTTTGTAATGCAGCTACTTGCCATTAGTCCATCATACCAGTCCAAAGCCGCTCTCATCCCGAAGCAATGCCACCTCTATGAACATCTCACGGTGTGACTTTTTCTTGCATCTTTCTCCCATTTTGTCACTAACTGTCATCAGAATAAAGTTTTCCGAGTTGAGCCACGGCGGCGTGCTGCGAATGTTTTGATGATTAATTAGTTACACAACGCTAATTTGGCTGCACCTTCAAATCAGTCATGATGCTGCACACTGATGACAATTGCTATAGTTGTTGGTATCATAATAGCCCCACTATTATTTTTTACATCTTTTACATAATATTACATCACTTTTTAATTAGCAGACTGGTTAAGGCCACATTATTCCAGCTAGACAGTTTAAATTCCCTTTTTCTTTCATGCAGAGAGACATTTTCAAAACATTGTGTCAAGTTTTGACTTTGAAATCATGCGGATTCCTTTCATTCCTCCCTACTGGAGATTATTCCCACCCTTGTCAATCTTTTTTTTTTTTTATGCAGAAAAGATGAATGCACACTACAGACAGTGTTTTGTTCATTAATGAGTTACATGACGCTAATTGTTGCTGTATATCTGAATCAGTCATGCTGTCACTGTGCATGATGTGTCCTCAATTTTCCAGCCTCCTATGTGCCATGCTGCCTTTTTTTTTTTTTTTTTTTGCGCGTGCACGCCTCCTTCTCCCTCCAGCCTACATCACTGTAACCCCACCACCACTACCACCTCCCCTCTCCTTCACACACACACACTACACCAGTCCCACCTCCCTCTATACCCAAACTACAGTGAAGCCAATTCAAGCGATTCTCCGCAGTGCTGAAAGAGCAGAGTGAAGTAAAGAAGGAGAAGGAGGAGGAGGAGGAGGAGTGAGAGAAAGAAAGAAGAGAGAGGGGGGGAGAGAGAAGCAAAGAAGAGGGGAGGTTCGGGGAAACACGAGAAAGAGAGAGAGGGAGTGTGTATGTGGAGAGAGCAGCAGAGAGAGAGGGAGGTAGATCAGGGGGAAAACTGCAAAATTTGGTGCCCAGGCTTTCCAGTTGCGCACAGATCTCGGCTGCACCGTACCGACCAGCTCTCCGCTCTGCAGGGTGAGTAGCTTCTCGCTGCTGCTGCTGCTTTTATTTTATATATTTTTTAAACTGCGTCTCATTCCACTCCCATCTGTTTTAAAGCACTCTTTTCAAGGGAGGGGGGGAGGAAGGCTTGTTGAGGGCGAGCTGCTCCGCGTCTTTGGCTGCGCTCGTCAGGACTTCTGTTTCAGGGGGGAGATGATGCTCATGCATGTGACCGTGTCATGGCATCACATTTTTTTTTTTTTTTTTTTGCCTTCCACACCACCGGTTTCCACTCCTTGTTAGAAATAAGCCAGAGATGTTGTTGTATAAGAGAGGAATCCTCCCGCTCACCTCGGGGGGTTTGGTGGTGGTGGTGGTGGTTGGAGAGGAGGGAGGAGGGGGGAGTGGAAGAGAAAGATGTGCGCTGTTTTGGCTGACAGCTGCTGATGAGTTTGTCTGCACCGCTGCTCTGCTCGCCTGTTAGCGGAGGATGTACTGTACGCTGATTAGTGTGGTGCATTTGGAAGCGGCGCGCCGTTGCACTGTACAGTCTGGAGAACAGCGCAGGAAAAACCGCTCCGCTCCCAGAGGCGCGTAGAAGGAGGAAGGGGAGGGAGGGAGGGAGGTGGTGGTGGTGGGAGTGAGGCAACGTGTGTGAGGATGATGTGATTGTGTCACTATATGTGTATGTGAGGGGAGGAGTGAGGCGAACATGTGTGTTGGTGCTCTAAAAAAACTCTTGGCTCCTTCTTGGGGAACCCATCCTGTGATACTGTTCCAACAGACTGCAGCACTTCTTATTGGGTCTCTCTCTCTGCCCCCCCTCCCTACATACATATGCATAATGTGTGTTGTGTACTGTAGCGAAAGGAAATAGGATAAAGAGCAGAACAGGAGTGAGAGGACAAATGGGAGCATCTTATTAGTTTCCATCCATCCCCCAGTCTGCATTTTGCTCATTAGTGCTCATCACTGTAGAGTTCTGCAGAGATGTTCCTCCTCAATGAGTGTACACTGTAAAAAAAAAAAAAAAAAAAAAACTGTTTCAGTTATTTGACAGATTCTCCCAGATCTGTACAATCACAAAAAAGTAGCATTATTTGCATGTTTATCATAATTTATTTTTTTAAATGCTCATTTGTCCTTTCTCAACATTTGATCATCAAACTAAATGTAGATATTCTTTATGCTGCTAAAAATAATAATAATTAAAAAAAAATATGTCAGGTGCAATACTAATAACATGCTTCCTAACTGGACTGCTCCAATTTTAAGTCATTTAATATTTTATACTATTTCTCTTTAGCTACATTTCTATCTTTTCCTGTCTTTGTATGATGCTGATAGAAAGCAATGACAATATAGCATTTATCTATTTAAAATTACACTTTTTTTTAATTACTGTATTTAAATCATCAAAAATATAGTTATTTATTGATATTTGCTGTTATTGGAGAAAAAGATGATTATTAGGGATTGAAAAATGGTAACTACTTTTTAAACTGTTATTTTACCTGTTTTGTGAAATTACAGATAATATTGAGTAAAATCCTGGAAAATAATACATTGATTTACACCATTAATAAAACAACAACACAACAAGCCTGAACTGTCAATAGCGTTCCCATTGGAAATCTGCACTTTAGCATGGAGCAATGGGTGGTTTACAGCATTTGACCATAAAATTAATCAATTTAATGTATTCATATGAGCAAGAACTATTTTATTTTATTTTAATTTTTTTACAGATATTTTTAATTGTTTAAAAGAAAAAAAGTTAGAGCGTTTTTAACACTGTTGTTTTATTAGGTATTTTCCCTGTTTAAGTAAATTTCAGATGATATTTAGTGAAATTACAAAAAAAGGATAAAATTCTACATTTTGAACACTTTTTTAAAAAAAGCAGTTCAAACTGTACATGAAGTCTACATCAAAAATCTGTGTTTTTATAAATAGTAATTTGTTCTTTCACAGTGTGAAAAATTATTCAGTTTTACTGTATTTAAATCAGCTTAAAGTAAAGTTTTTTTAAAACAGATATTTGCTGTTATTTTCACAGCCTTTACAGTTCTTTATTATTACAGCATTACACAGTTTTTAATGTATAGGCAAGTTTTCAGTTTGTCTTTTTTGTTTCACAGTCAACAATGGCCCATAATGTGACTTTTATATCTGTAGTGTTTCAGAGATGTTAAATATTTGTGGAAATGCCCGCAGTTATTCTCAGATTCCTCCAAGAAAAGGACTATTTCAGTCTTTTGATGGTCCATCAAAGCTTTCATAGTAGCGGCCGTATAATGTATTCATGTTCTGCAGGATGGAGGGGGGTAATGGAAAATCACCATTACTACAAAGCTTTCAAACCATGACACATTTAAAATAGTGTTAATCAGTATGTTAAGGTATCTCATCAAGTCAGAGTGAACGGCAGTGGAATTATATACAGTGTGAATTTTCTAGATTAGAATTAGATTAGGTGAAGTTTTGATTTATGAGCTTTTAGAGAAAGCCTCGATTCTGCAGTCCTCAATCCAGATTAGGAATTAAATGCTGATGCCAACTGTATAGCCAGAAATTTGCAAAATCCTGAAAGATTTTTTTTTTTTTTATCTTGTGCACGTGATGAATTATATTTACTCCATGAGCGCAAATGATCTGTGAACTGAACAGTCACATCTAAGACACTTTAAGCCATGAAGGGATTATTCTCATGGAAAAAAAGAAAAACAACTTCTAAATATGTAACTTTGATACATAGAGATTTTTTTTTTAGGGGTTTAATCAGAGGAGTTTAGAAACTAGAACTCGTGGCGACAGTCAGTGTTTGAATAAGCAGGGATATCTGGAAAAAACCCGGGTACTGTGACACCCTGAACCCTAAAACATGGTCATCGAAACGGCTACGTTTAAAATCTACTCCTCAGAATCAAAAATCAAGGGGTTCTTAGTACTGCTGCCATTTTATAACAGCGTTCAAACAATACAGCAGAACAAGAGGGAGGGAACACAGAGACCAGTTCTGCTTTTTGAACGGACTAAGGAGGTCCTTTTATGGGCTGCTGGTGATTTGATGCAAGCCAAAATGCCTCTGTACAGTGGGTAAAAAAAGGTCAGGTATGATGTTTGCTTCACCGCAGAGATGTCCAGATGTGTAAAGTGGTTGTATAACGCATGAGGTATCATCATCCGTTGGCGTCGTGCCCTCTGAGGTGAGCAGAGATGAATCACACACCAGCTTCAGTTGTTTAAATGGCTGATTGATGATGTGAGTCACTGACAATGGCAGGGTCAGTGCTTCATTTCCCACCCAGGTTACAGAAGCTACCGTGAAGTGTTTCGGATACATTAGTCCAATAAAGAGATAACAACACATCGCTGCTGTCACCGGGAGACCTCGCGTCAGGTTTTACAGCACATTCAGCTGCAGGAGGAGTTTAAAATGAGCCACATTATGACCAGATCCTGTCAAGGTCAAGGAGAGCTTAGCTCATCAAGACCAAGACTGTAAGTTTGGCTCTGACTTATTTAAGAGCGAGCCAAGTCTGATCATTATTAAAACTCTAACTCTGAAACTTGACTTGCTACTGAACAGAATCCGTTGATTCTAGATTCCGATGTAGGAAGCAACATCAGTATTGACTCAGAAAGCACAAAACCGTTAACATTTAAAATTCAAATGCTATCATGAGCAAAATGTGCTTTCAAAACAGAAAAATGAGGAGACCAAAATTAATGGTGCGGTGCGCTCAGGCTCCGACAGGCCAGAGTGGGCGTGACGCACAGGCAACATTTGGCTACTAAGACCAGTTTCTGTGTTTAGGTTAGCGGTGATGGCACCATTTTCGTGGAGATCAAGTTTGATATCCCGATTCCAGCACAGTGAAAAAATAGTTGCCTATTCAGGTCCAGCCCTACAAGTCTTAGAATGAAAAGTTGTGACTGAATGATTACAGCAGAATAACAAAAGGTAGACTTGGCTCAAAATGAGTGTTTTATGGTGTATTGTGGAGTTGCCATTCAGAGAAAGACTAGAGCGAATCATAGGATCCATACAGAGATGAAAAAATGGTCCAATGATTGTTCAGTGTTGATGCTGAAATCTAATATGTTGTTCATCAGAATGTGCTGTCAATTCGATGGGAACAACCCAAAACAAATTCAAGAAACCAAGTACTAATTTCAATTTTTCTCACATACGCCCCCTTGTGGCTGCATTAATAATGACTTATCAGTGATTGATAATGCCGCATAACCTCATAAAGATGATTGGGGTTGCATCTTTGGCATCCCATGTCTTTTAACTGTATTAGCTTTTACTGGAATCACCATTTTGAACTTCCTAAACCTGATCCAACCCCAAGCGCACATCGGTTCGTAACGGCTGTCAAAGCAAACCACCCGTTCTGCTGTGATTTTGAAGGACTCGCTAAAATTAGGGGTCAAGCACCCTCGAGACACGCTAGTTCCTGTTTTCGAACCGCAAAAGGGTTTTTTATTCTGAAAGGCCACGCATAGAGGTGGGGCAAAAAAGCCAGCTGTCACTGCACAGCTGTGATTTCTGTGCGTCTTTGCACAATCAGCTCTAAAAATGGGGGATAAGGGAGCGCTTTCATGCAATCTCTCCTCGAAAGAAACGCGTCATGTCGCACTACAGGACACAAAAGGTGGTAAAAAATTTGTGTGCATAATGACAAAAGAACGCTTAAGACACTCTTCTTTTTTGTTGGCTTCTGAAAAAAAAAGATCATGTTTCTAAAAAGACATTTGAAGATACTAGTCTCCCATCTGTCAGCATGGATACATTTTCAGTGTTTGAATCATGCACAGTTAAGGTCGATTCCCCTTCAGGCCGGTCAGATGTGACCTCAAACACAAATTATACAACATTCAAACTGACTGAAGGTGAATAGAGATGTGTGTGCGACTGGATGTGGGTTTTTTTTTTTTAGGCTTTTTGTGCACGTGTACAAGCATGTACGATGTGTTACACTCAACACTGCCCGTCCTGGCGCATGCATGTGTGTGTGTGTTGTACAGTATGTGTGTGTGGTACAAGGACTTTCCTCAGTTTTTGGGCCAAGGTCTTTCCCTGTAAGCTCTCTCTTCCCTTTTTTCCTCCGGTATTATTTCACCGCATCTGTACTCGTCCCTCCTCAGCACATTAGCGGCCCTCCTTCATTTTCTCCAGCACGTGCGCATGTTTTTTTTTTAAGCTAATTATCTTTATCAGTCCAGCAGTCGTTCCGTAGTCTGCAGGACGACGGGGTTTGTTTCCCAAAGCTTTCATCGTCTTAAGTACCACTTTGAGAAATGAGAGTCTTCTTGTGGCTCCTTGAAGACTCGAGGCGCGCTTCGGCAGAATTCCTAGAAAGTCTTGGAGAATTTTGATGCCTTTTTTTTTTAAAATTTTCTTTTAAAGATAAGTTGTTTTTGGCATTTTGGGAACAAATGTCTTGTTATTCGTCGCTCCTCTTTTCCGTCCATACCCTGTTTATTCCTTTCTTTCTTTTCCTCATCCCATCCTGACTTGACTGCTCTCAACATTCACCACATTTTCACTTGTTCTCTCCATAATCCCTTTGACCACTTCTTATGTCTCCTAGCATTAACAATCTATTTCCTCCTTTATTTCCTTTTACAAATTAAATTTAATCTGCGAGACGTTTCTGACCTTGTTTCCCCTCCCCTTTCCTCCTTTTTCTTCTTTTTCCCCCCCTTCTGTTCTCTCCATCATTTCCCTCCTGCATGACTCCACTTCATGTTGTCTTCCATTCTTCCCGTCTTTAAATATCTATCTCTTTTCCTGCCAGTTGGCACGAGCCTCTCGCTGCTGACAGAGGGACATATTGCCTTCTCAACAGAAAACAAACCCCCACCACATCAACCCCCCCCCCCTCCCTGCAAACTAACCTGGGAACGCCATCTGTGGAGCCCCGCCCGGCACCATGGGACGCGTAGTTTCGTGGTGCTCAGCAGTTGCGTCGCCCTGCTCCGTACTGACCCACAGTCGCTGCAGTTCGCTTTCATCTTCGTTTCATCCACCTCCCTCTTTATTTCTTTGCCACTTCTTCATTTTGGGAGCCAAGATTGCTATCCTCTGTGGGTGTCTCATAGCTAGAAGTTTCCTAGAAGTCATGGGAAATAATAATAAATGATACTAACTTTATAAAGAAATAGCATTTGCATAGTGATTTAGGGAAGAGATGGAAAGTGTGCTTCTTGAATTTGGCATCTTTAGAAGCAGGACCGCGGCCAAGATTTTAGAAACACTGAGGTCATGATTCTAAATTCATAATTCCATCCACCAAAGACTGTTTAGGAATAATTTTACTTTCATTTCCATGTTATATTTTCGGAAAATGTTATCTCACTAAGTTATGTTGTATGTCATCCTGGTGTCTGATGCTAATTCTGTTTTAATTTATTTAGCTTTCCAGGCTTTTCTGAGTCATCCACCCTCTGAAACCCAAAACCTGCCATTGGGCTCGAAAAGCATGTTATCTTTTCCAAACAATTGCTGAAATAACACCATTTATCAGCCAGAAACTTTAAAAACAAAGAAAAATGTGATATCTGACACAGCATTGCAACGTTTAGCCAAATCTAAGCTTTCATCAAAATCAGTTACTTTGACATGACACTCTATTAAAAAATCTGCAAAAACAAAGCATTTGTTTAAAAAAAAACCCACAATAGATTCTGAATTTCTAGACACAACTATAAAGCCATCAGTTGCGTCACTCGACAGAAATGCAGTAAGTTTTTTTTTTCCATTTACCTGCAGGCTGTGTAGACGCGGATAGGAAACCAATTAAATGTAAATCGTAAAATATTCATAGTATGAAATTATAGTCGCAGGGTAGCAGAGTGTCTAGTTTGTCTGGTGCTAGTAACACTTGTGGGCACTTTCTTGTAAATTTTAGTAAAATAAATATTTTCTTTGAACCAAAAACTAACTTAAAAAAAAAATAAAATTATGGCATTCTAACTGTGTCACAGTGCACAAAACACATTATTGAGTTTGTTATAATTCTTGTCATGGTTTTGCTGTTTCAAAAGAGGTGCAGGACTTAAAAAAAAAAAAAAATCCAGAAATATCACAGCTGGCATGAAGACAGTCGGGCTGTGGAGCTATCTTGTTTATGTCTTAACATTTTAACTGCCCAACTTTGTTCATTCAACTAATCTCACCAACCACTGCAGCAGGTCTTGCTACCAAAATAAAAGTCAGAGCTCCTGCTAAAGTATTTTTTAATAACATTAAAAATGTTCAGGATTATACTAACAACAGCTGTTTTTAAAAAATATAAAGTAACAAAACCTTTAATCTTTTCTCTTTTTTTATGATCAGAACAGCTCGACTTTCATAACATTCCAATTCAAATGTTCGTAATCCTGATAGTTGTCTTTTTGCTGCTGAGTTCCACCCACAGAGCTGCTCTTAATTTAGCACGGACATCGCTTATAGTAAGAAGCTGATTGAGAAAATAAGTTTTTCGGCCTTTGAAAGAGTAAAAACGTCTCACCAACAAAGGAGCAAATGTGTTTTTGACTCTGTTTTTCTGTGTCTAAATGCTTTTATATACACCTTATTATGACTCCATTTTTATCTGATTCGGAAATTTAGCTCAGCCCAGCTTGTCTGTGTGCATCAGACTATACAATCGTAACTTTCTTCATTAAGTGCGAAGAACAATTACCAACACAAACATCACAATCACCTATAAAGAGGCTTGTTGATAGCAGATAAAAACAATCTCCGTCTGACTGTCCTGCACAATGGGCTCCTTATTAAGTACATGGACTATTTCCAGAAATTAATTCAGATGTACAAAGCTCCTGATTAAGGGGGAACTTACTATCACTCCTACACCGACAACCCCGTTTTAATGCCTTAATTAGTAACGCACACTCATTCATTAGGGCGGACTTCATTTAGGATGCTCATAAGCCTCCAATAAAATTAAACAGAATTAATAATGTATCTGACGAAAAAAAAAAGTGAATTGTGCGGAGGAGTTTTGGGTTGCTTTGTAATGAGGAAGCAAAGCGGCAAATTAAATATAACCGGCGGCAACGTACATCTTTGCTTTTGTAAATGATACTGAAGGGGGGCTTGTTAGCTAACGATGCTTCAGGGTTAGGATTGTGTGAAGCCAGTTATTGAACCAGTTAATGGAGAAAATAGCTAAAAATTCAAAAGCTAATGTTTCAAAACAAAAAACAAACAAGAAAACTAGGCTGAATGAGAAATAAAGATACATAAAAAAAAACAAAAAACGGGATGGTCAGCAATTTTCAGCCGTTGAAGTGTCCTTGAAGAAAAGTCAGCGCTGTAGCTGACCTTTGACCTTTGAACTATCTGAAGAAAAGCTTCTAGAATAGAGTTGAAAACAGAAATAAGCATTTTTGTATTGGTTTGAATTCAAAACTGAGGTTTACAGTGGAGTTAGGTTTCAGCATTTTCACCTTTAAGTCCTTCTGCTAGCAGCTACTTTCAACATTCCTTCTTACATGTAACAATCAAGAAGAGACATGAAAGCTCAAAACGTTCATTTCCAGTGTCTAAAGTAGTGATTGTTTGCTAGCACATCACTTGTCTAGTTCATGCCAAAATACTGCTAAAAAGTAAACAGCAGAGAATAAAAATAAAAATAAAAAATAGCTATGACTGGACCTGGGAGAGAGAAAGAGAGAGAAAATGAGAGTCAAAGAAAGGGAATGTATTTTGCCAAAGGGGAGGAGAGTCAGAGCGGCCGAGTGAAGTATAGCGAAGGTTTCAGCACCACAGTGGTGGACAGCTCCCAGGGTGCTGCACTCTCATTCATGATTCTACTCCAATTTATGAATTATACATAATGGCTGGAAATTCCCCAAACAGATGAATAAAATATCTGTCTGTCTGTCTGTTTATCTATCCATCTACAATCAGCGTTTAAATGACATATTAACATTAAAAATGAAAAAAAGAAATTATCTTTATGCCGAAGGTGAAACTATTTTGCTTGTATTTAATGATTTTGCTTTTTTTTTTTTTTTTTTTTTAATTAAATAAAATTTGCAACTTGGCTCTTATTTTGGTAAGCTACAATTCATAGACTTATATGTCAGGTCAAAACATGTCAGCTGAAAATCTGCAGTCCAGATCCCAAAGTCTCAAAGTCAGTTTGAAATGAAAATCAGAAATCAGCACTGTGATTTTTACACACAAACTTTAGATCGCAGCGAGTGTTTGTTGCCAACTAAATGGAAATGAAGCATAAACCGACTGGCCCCCGACATTAAAACCACTTGCCTAATACCGTGAATGTTCCTTTTGTGCTGCCAGAACAGCTCTAACGTGGAGTCTGTGGTGTCTGGCACCTGAAAGTTGGCGGCGAATCCTTGGAGTTCCTATGGCTGGCATGGTGCATCCCTCGATCGGATTAAGATCTGGGAGTTTGGAGGCCGGGTCTCGAGCCTCGGTCGTGTTCCGTTCGTCTATAATGCTTGCAGTGTGATGTGGTGCGATGTTGCTGCTGGAAAACATGATGGCAAAACCCAAAGTTTCCCCCGCAGAACATTGCATAGTAGCAAGATGAGTGACGCTAACATCTCACCAACTAAAAATATTTGCGTCTCATTCACTGATGGAAGCAAACGTAGATCTTTGTAGTTATTTGCATGAAAAACAATGTCTTTAAAACTGAATTGGCTATTGCCTGTATCAGCCATTAATAATGCATCTTCAGAAATATTCTTCCTTCTTCTTCAACCAAACCCTCTCTCCTCGCTCCCTCATGTTCTCTCCTCACTACATTAATTAGTTTTCTCCCCTCACCCACTCTCTCCTTCTTTCCTTCCTCCCTCTCCTTTGCCTCCGTCGTCCTAATCCTGCTCCCCTCTCTTCTAATTGCTGCCTCTCTTCACCTCTCTCCCTCTCACTTGTTTTTCTACACTCTTTCTCCACCTTCTACTACCTTCACCAAGTCCCTCTCTCTCTCCAATTCCCCCGTTTCTCCGACACCCACAATGTCAAAAGCATCCACCCTCTTTTCCTCCTTCCCACCTTCCCTCCCTCCTTTTTCCCCACATCATTACCTCAGATTGTTTGTTCCTAAGCACCACCACTCCATTCATCTGTAATTCATTACATCGCCTCTGCTCCCGGATTGCCCCTCGCGCACACAGAGTTAGTTAGTGGCTGGTGCAACCTGGGAATTGTGGTTATATTCTCCGGGCTTAAACTACAAAGAGAACCTCATCCCAGCCCATTTGTTGTCTGCTATCTCAGCAAACACAGGCCTGGTTCGGTGTGTGTGTGTGTTTCGTATACGTGTACTCGCGTTGCTCATGTTGCGAGGACATAAATCTGTTTACACATTGTGGCGTCTTCCTGCCCTTTTGGGGACAAAAAAAATCAAGTTCCTATAAGCTAAATCATTAGCGGGAAGACTTGGTTTAAGGTTGGAGTGAGGGCTGCTGCTGCTGGGCGAGTGGTGATTGTGGTTAGGGTAAGTCAATGCGATGTCCCTCGAAGTGATGAAAACTCAATTGTATGTTTGCGTGTCCGAAATATTCATGCACTGACCCATCACAACAGTTCTGTCCTCCAAACCCACATTTCTGCAGGCTGCTGTCTCTCTCTGGTCTGTATTTGCCTGTAAAGTCGTTTGCAGAGCATCTAAAGCTACATAGAACATCCTGTATCATTTGTAGATATTGTATTGATCCCTACCAATTCCAAACAAACATTGCAGTTAACACGGATCCATATGGACAAGATGGAGACAAAACCAAAATGTAGGTAATATAAAATGAAATGAACTGAAATGATGGATAAAAGTCTTAGCTTATTGAGTTTAATGTTAACAGGATAAAAAATAAATCAATCAATTATTGTTTCAGTCACTTTGGAAAATCTTAATCATTACCACCGTCTTCTTTAAAAATATCACATCCTCTTGAATAACTAATTATAATACAAACAAACAAAATGTGTAAAATGTACTGATTATGCTGTTGCTTGACAGCGAATCCCGACTCTGCAGCATCATTAAAGTTGTCAGGATTACAAAAATACAGAAAAATAGTAGAAATCTTTCCTTCTCGTCAAGTTGGAGCCACCAGAACTCACCGAGGCTTATTGGATCCATATTGGAGATGTTTTTCATGAACAAACATCTAAATTTGTCACGTTTCCTCTCAATTGTTACACTTCTCATTTGCTACCTAAACTACTTTTGTTGTAACTTTAAGACAGGACTCATGCTTCCTCTGGGTTGTCACATGTTACAAATGTTTGCTCTGCTACTTTATATACTTTTATCTCTGTAACTTCAGCTCAGTTCTCATTCATTCCTGACGTAGTGTTGGTGTGTGACAACTGGTTGCTTTGGAACTATGGCAACAGCCACCCTTGGACTTATCATCCAATAGATTTGAAACCCTGTTCAGCCAACTATCCAATGAGAGTTGCACACCAGGTTCAGAGTGGCTAGAGTTGTTTGCCTCTTGTCTTTGTTTGCTTTGGCTCAAATGGAGACACAACAGTGTCAAATCAGCTGCATTTTGCTGGAAGATGCATGAGGAACCCTGGTTGTGTATGTATTTAAAAACCGTTTTATTAATCTGGTATCATACAAAGGACAGCATGTGCACAAACTAGGGCTACAGTGAAGCGTGTTGCTTGCACAATGTTCTGCAGACTTTCTTCAAACTTCTGTTAAGAACACTTAGTGGAAAGATTAGCTGGTGTCCATTCACTAAGGCTGAGCAAACACTGGTTTATGGTAAAACAAATGCACAAAAAACTGTTCAAAACAAACAAAAAAAACATTACAATCTTTCTGTTTCTCTCCAGTTAGCTCTGTCTTAATAAGGCGACATCTCAGAGAACTGCAGTAGTTACACGTCCAAACTTTTAGACCAATATTTACCAGCTGTCGTCATCCGTCGCCTTGTTCCCGAAGTCTGAAAGTCGTTATACTTTGTGTGTTTCAGTCACCAGAATGTGCCAAAGTCTGAATGAAGCGGTGTGAAAGCCCACAGGCTGAGACAGTTATCTGAGTCCTGCAGGTACTCGACTCTGTCTCTGGCGTTCTAAGTGGAGGATGGATTTGTGTGTTTTGACTGAGCGCCTCTGAATGCCTGACTGCCTCTCGCGCTGAGCCTGACATTTCCACCGCTAAGACTGATGCCTATTTGCACGAGCCGAGCAACAAATCAACCTCTGTCTTATTCAGAGGACGTGACTTTCGTCTGCGAAAGCGTCGGACGTCTTGTTTGGATGTGCAGAAAGTCACCTCTCTCTCTCTCTCTCTGTCTGTCTGTTTACACTTTTACAGCAAGGTGCAGAAATCTGACTGCATGCACTTTTTCTATATTTATATTTTTGGCGGATCGAGTTCTGTTTTAAAATTTATATGTTGCCTGAAAAATAACACAAGTTGCACCGTCTGGCTCCAAGCTCAAATACATACATTCCCTTCTTAGAAATTTAAAAAATTCATGACTTATCCACAAGTTTCTGAGACTGGTGTTTGGTCCACGGTCGAGGTCTTACCAGCAACTATTTCTTATGAAACTGAGAAAGTTGAAGTTCGTAGTGAATGTTTTTGCTCGTCTGTACGCACACACGAGCAGTTTCACCGCCGCGTACCTGTGCGTCTGCTTTAATCTCTGCGGGGGGATTTCTGTTGAGGGATGTTTTACTATATAAAATATTTGTAACGGGTGACTCACGTCTGAGTGAGCGAATCCTCTCTGACACTGCTGAATGTGCTCTGCAGCGTCTTACTTGAGTGATGAGGTCACGCCTCGCTCCCTTCCTGCCTGACAGCGACTTTCTTTTCGCTTCTTATCTGTTCGCTTCTGATCTTGTCTCGCCGAGTTCATTTTGTTCTCGCCTGGTCTCTTATCGGCTTCTCTCTTTCTCAGCCTCCCCCTCGTAAACAACATTTTAAGAGTCAGTGAACCCTCCTGTAACACCCGGCTTTGAATGTCGTTTATTTGTGGCGATGTGAAAAATATTCGGTTTGGCTGTAAATATCCCTCCTGAACTGGATGATGTAAAAAATAAATAAATAAATAAATAAAAATGCCTGTGCTTTATATGTTTAATGAAACGTTAATTGCTGTGAAAGGGGAGAATTCTTATGACCGCAGTGAAAACTTATGATCAGAAGGATGTGCATGTTTTTATAATGGTCAGATGAACTGCAGAACTTTTCAGGGTTCTTTTTTGAGTTCTGTTGAATGAAGTCCAAACATAAATTTGCAACTGAAGTTACATGATGGTCAATGATAATGACAATAATAACAATAATAGTTCTACTAGTTATAATAGTCATATAGTAATAATAAAATAGTAATAATGATAATAATAATAATAATAGTAATTATTAGCATTAATAGTAATAATGGTGAGGATAATCATGATAATAATAGTTATTTAATACAATTCAAATA